>NC_042997.1:37875630-37918130 GCF_006345805.1 Octopus sinensis
ATGCATCAAACATAACTTCTAGAAGTGACGTTTGTAAACAAGATTTATTATAGAAAAAGCATATAGAAAATTATTTGCACAAAACATAGGATACATTTCCAGAGGTAAATTTGGGAATATGTAGCAAATTCAAATTTAAAAATTGAAATGTATTACTTTTAAATTTGGCATATTATCAACAAAGCATATAGAGACGATATAACTGAATGTATAATATTTTTTATCTACCTATTGTGATCAATGAGATTAAATTAAATGTTGGATTTCCTTTAGATTTTTGTGTAGAAAATTTCAGTTTCTTGATAGGAATATGTTTATTTTATAATAGAAATAATATTAGGAACAGTAACGATGATAGTCCTACTTTACTATTGTTTAACATTTGTAACTTCAGACGATTATCAATTATCATTAAATGCATGTGTTGTATTACTTCGAGGTTTATATTTTGCTTATAAAATATATCTTTATATATAAAAGTGAAGTTGTGTGTCTGTCTCCTACGATTTAGATTCCTAAGTACTCCCACATTTTGCGGTGCAGTGTAACCAAAAGCGGGTATCTTATAGTCGTGATTCATATCGAGCCCTTCTGGGTATTAGCGCGCGTCTACGATGAGTCTACGATTAAAAAAAAAAATTACCATCATTTTTTCCCATTTTGTAATGCATTTTTTTGCTATTATATAAGGGAAGTAACTCTCTAAAAATGTATTATTAAATCTCAAAACGTAAAAAGCTACAGTAACAGCCCCCCCCCCTTTGTGAATAGCCATATTGAGATGGCTATTATACTTTACATCTCTAAAAATGTTTATATAGTTATTTCCCTTACAAACCCGAGCAACGCCAGGCGATACTGCTAGTTCTCACTAAAGAGGTTGCTTGAAATTTTCGAGAGTTATTAATAATTGAAATGCCTCTTTTAGTATTGATTCTATAAGAAGATAATTAGAAACTAATACTTCTAGTACAAATTGGAAATTATATTAAAAGAGTCGCGAAGTAATTAAATGAAACATTTTTGTTATTTTTGATTTAATTGATGACACAATTGTAACATTGTTTCCTGCAATATGTTTTTGCTCTAACAACATACTGGATCATTTTGTCTAGTACTTTGTTAATTTCAAATACAAAAACGTAACTTGCGACTTGAATAGGCAAGTGTCAATTTCTCTCATTAAACTTAGGACCAGGATAACGTACTCAGATTTTGGTTGGGCAAGTGCACCAGATATATAGGAACTAGGAAAACGTCGAGAGAAATGTAGGCAGCATCACTGAGAAAACAGCATGAATTTTGCAGAAAACTGTTGTGATGAAGACGTAGATACCAGCAATCTCAGTTATTGTGAGTTTAGAGCAGGTAGCGCAACAATGTGGTCGATGGTTTCACCACTATTAACACACAGTCAGAAATCTGTTCTGCCTGAATTGTTTTGTTTTACTGTCAAATCTTTCCAGCTTTGCCTTAATTGTTGCTACTTTTTGTTTCAATTCCTCCAATATTAACCTTTATCTCTTTTTCTGTATGTTCTTTCCAGTCTGATTCTTAAGCCTTTATTTTACAATTACCCTCATTTCGATCTATTAATTTGTCCTAAATGTCTTTTTAACTTTGTTTCTGTCTCATACATTTGTGAACGACAGTATGGTCCTTTCGTACTATTTGTTCTCTTCTTTTCTGTCCAACTTTTTCTGCAGCAACCATAGCTGCAGCCGTGGTAATCTTATTGGTTACAGAGATATCTACTGTCTGGAATAGTTCAAAGACACAGTCCATAAAAAGTTTATATGACGTCTTCTTTGTCGGCATCTTAGGATATATATTTAATGTGCATTATTTATATTAGAGAGTGGGTTCTTGTAAAGACAGCCATAGTTAGTTTACCCCCGTTTAAGCAACACGCGGGTTCCTGATGATAACGCCGATTTCCTTTACCCTGCTTGATGTAATTGTCAGAATAAGACTTTTAGAAAAGCTAGATTTTACCGGTTTTTGATGAAATATGAGGCCTTTCCGTCTCACTATGTCCGATACTTATAATATCAACACTAAAAACACTGCTGTTAAACTCTAGTCTATATTACTTTCATTATTTCTACTATCACCAATAACACAGTTAATATTAAAACCATTATTTATTGTATTCAGATTCACTTCTTTACTAAACATAGTGGAACACTTAACAAATGTTCGCAAGCAATGTTCCCTGTAACTGTGTTTGCATTCATCTTCCGTTTGGTTGAATATTTATTTTATTCTGGTATGCTATTCTTTAGTACGAACACGTGTAATTTAGATATTGCTGTTCAAAGTTCGATTGTAATGTTAAACGAAGTATGTCTATTGACTAAATATACATTCAGTGTCTAAGCAATAACAACTGTTGAATTTAGCAAGCGACTACAAATAATATTTGTATTTATATTCTTGTCTCAATATATGAATGTGTGCGCGCATGTGCCTGTACGCAGGCGCATTTAAACCATTTTCCTCTACGTAAAGATATATTATAAAGTACTTCAAAATTCTAACACAGCTTAGCAGGTTCCGCGCCAACAAACACCAAGGAGCAATTAATGTTTTATATATGTGGTTTTACAACAGTTGCATGAAATATATTGAGAATTACATTATTAGGCAGAAGGCACATGGAAATAAACCTCGGTATTCAGAATAACATACCATGATTCCATTGCATGGCTCTTTATATTAATTTGATCTATGACTTTTGAAGTTGGCGGTAGGGCGCCAAATAATATTATTTAGTCTCTAGTTATGTTCCTTTATAAGTTGGGAGATCAGTTCCTCATATTTCTTGCATCATTGAAATACCAGTACAAGGATCTGATCAACAACACCTAAACCAGCATCTGCAACCGGCGTGAACTACCAGCGAGGGTCAAAAGGAACTTCACTACACGCAACAGCAAATTGCCTACAATTGACCACTCAGTCAAGACCTATAGTCTCCGGCACAGAGAGACCATTTTACAAAATTTCGTATCTCCTATTCGCAATCCGGAGACATTGTCAACCTAACCGCTGCATGTCAACAGTCTGGCTGAGATCATCCAGCGACTGCACCGACACATTCAGACGTAACAGTTATATTTTCAGACTAGACGTGGTATCACTCTACACTTCGGTTTCTGAACTCTCCACGACTGGCCTGATGACGGAATATTGTCGCCTCTTCAAACGAACCATATTCATTATCCTCCAGTTACCTTCAGTGATAGTTGCCAACACACAGTTTGATTTCCTCTACAATGCATATATACAACGTTCAGGTCCGTCTGTGCTGTGCAGTCACTGCTTGCTTTTACTTACCTAGACTGGTTGGAGCGCAGAGCACATAGTATCTGCGACTTCCTCACCAGGTAGCTGGACAATATCTTCAGCTTCACTTCATCTCATGAAAATGCCTCCACAACACTGGAAACTCTCAACGCTATGGTCCTGCACATCGCTCTCACCATCGAACATCCGAACGACGATGGTTCCCTCATCTCGATTGACTTTCCTTTAAACATCATGGACAGGCAGTTTACCGAGACCTTTTCATCCATTACAAATTGGACCTCTCGCTGGATGATAAGGTCAACTACATACAATATGAGAATGCCCATATACATCAGAAGCAGTGAGAGCGCCAGGTAGGACACACGGTCTGCGCAGTTCCTCAAGATATTTGAAACACGCGGATATTCAGCACCCGTTGCAAACACCCAACACAGATAAAAAACCAAATAAATGGAATCTCTCTACGACCTGCTTTCTGACGATTTCCCTTTTCAACGAGAAGGCCATCCGTGAGATTATCCGCAGGGAAGGACTGGCTTTCCTGCTAGCCTATTTGGGACCGCCTTTGCTTAGACACTTGTAGTGGAGGCGATCAAACGTAGAACAACAGTCCGGGACACTGTCCTATCCTGGAGACAAGCAAGTGTCTGCGAATATACGTGGAGTACTAGATACAGTGTTCCAAATGCGGTGACTATTAAATCGGTAATACAGTCCGACCGTTACATATGTGACTAAAAGTACGCCTGACTACCAATGCGTCTTCTACAAGTATGTAATTAAATGCGGCAACATCACCTAAGACGTAGATGCTTCATTATTGGCCATGGAGTGGAATAAATAGAATCTCCATCTGATGGAGCCTTTACTGATCCAGCACCCTAATCCGAAGATCAATAGTTTATCGGAGTTTAGCCGGTGGCTCTTATAAGCAATCAAGCACTCCCCACATCACTACGAACACGACAATCATCATCAGCACTTCGACTGTGATTAGAACTATTGCCTACCAGCACTGAGATCGCAGCTGCCATAGCCATCATCGCTGCAGTTGCCTGTCACTATGTGTGATGAGCATTGTTGCTGTTGCCAGCCACTACCTAGTCAATGACTACAGGTATATACACCACCAACGCCCTCGCTGTCTACTACCACGACATTTACTACTATGGCCAACAATATTGATGTTCACAGCGACATCACAACGGAATTTACCATTGCTACGACCATCGATTACTACCACGGCATTTACCACCTTCATCACCGTTGCTGCCTGCCTACAGCTGGTTTTCGACAGCAATCTTCAGAATGACCTCTGAGTGACCAACATAGTGACCAACAATCTTCAGAGTGACCATGGAACCAATAGCATCATCGGTTGGGAAGCTGCTGCTACAAATACAAGCACCAGACCGTACCCTTCTCATAATGTTTCTTTGCACGCGAAATATATAAGGATTTTTCTATTTTCATCTCTACAGTGTTAGAACTTCTTTCATTCCCCATTTCGTTCATCTTTATACTACTGAAATCTTATACTTCCATAAATATTTTGATTCTTCCTACATGTTTATCTTTCTAGCACTATTTATGACAAATAATTTACCCCTGGAGTGTAGAAACTACGAAGATGAGTTATACATCAGCAAGTCATACCTATATATATATATATATAACAATTGCAGCGTGGAAGGTGTTTGTAAGCCATTTAAGAAACACACAAAAGCCGTTCGATTCACTTCAACATTTAAGTTTAATTTGTCAAAATATTTTCGTCGCTAAAATCCGCGACCTGTTCACTGACAAAAATTAAACTTAAATGTTGAAGTGAATCGAACGGCTTTTGTGTGTTTCTTAAATGGCTTACAAACACCTTCCGCGCTGCAATTGTTTTCAGATCAAATCACTTACTATGCGAGTACATCTCCGTAATATATATATATATATATATATATATATATAGGTCCCGGGTTGAGTCGGGGTTAACCACAGTAAATAAGGTACTCAATACATAGCAGAGTAAATTAATTTATTCTACAGAAGGAGCTTCTACAGGACTAGAACTGTTTCATTCAAAAGAAATCATCAGGAAGCTAGTAGACAAGAGTTGTTTTGCATTTATACATTTAGGCAGGTTTAAATGGGTGGTGGTGGGGGACTTTTTGGGGGTAGGCATGGCGCAAAAACTGTCATTATAAGGGGAGTGGTCAAAGGAATCGGTGGTAAAGTATATAAAAGAATAAATAAAAGAATAAAAAAATAAAAAAATATAAATAGAAAAATAGGGTTTTAGGCAAGCAGGGAGACTCCCACTTGTACATCCACATATATATATATATACACATATATACACCCGCATATTCACATATATATACATACATATACACACATATATACACACATATATACACACATATATACACACATATATACACACATATATACACACATATATACATACATATATATACATACATACACATACATATACACACATATATATACATACATATACACACATATATACACACACCCATGCACGCACACACAGACACACATATACATACACATACATACATATATGTATACCCACTCGACAAACATATACAAATGCACATACATGCACACACACACACACACACACCCTTACTCTCCCATTTTAATTTTATTATTACTACCCCTGTCTATATCTCTATTTTTACTTCCATCTTGACCGGTCAATCGGTCTCAAGGGACGATCCAAAGACTCCGTCCATTCGTCTACTTACCTACACGAACGCAAGCACCCACCCACGCCCACACACCCACACGCACACACACGTACGTGCCACATCCATACACGCACACGTCCACATACACTCACGTACACCCACATACACGCACATATGTATATATGTATATATGTGTACGCTCGTGTGTTTAAGTATATGTAAGTATGTAGAGTTATGTGTATGTACATGTATGTATGTATATATGCATATGTGCAGATAGGTATATACGTGTATGCTTAGATGTATGTATGTATGTTTCCGTCTGTACAAAGGGTAACTGCATGTGTATATATATCTATTGTTTATTATTCATTATTTATTACGTGAGTATACGTTTGTATGCATGTATGTATTTATGTATATAAGGAGGCGCGTGAGTGTGTGTATGTGTATGCATTTGTATAAACATATGTATACATTTATGCATGTATGTGCTTGTGTGTATATGTATGTGTGTGTGTATATATATGTATATGTGTGTGTATATATACACATGTATCTACCCTTTAACCCTATACTGTAAGTATATTACTCTCTAACATTGGTACGACTCGACTACTCTGTCTCTTTTTCCCCCCTCTCCTACTTTTCTCTGCCTTCACCCTTTTCACTCCCCTTGTTCTGTCTCTTTCCCTCTTTTTGTTGTCCTCCCTTGTTCCCCTTCTTTCTTTCTCTCTTCCTCCGTCCCTCCTCTCCACATTTCTCTGCCTCTCAGACCTTATACCCCACTTGACCTGTCCCTTTCCCCTCCTGCTTCTCTCTTCATCTGTCCCTTCCTCCTTTTGTGCTCACGTGACCAGCTAGCTACTACTGCCTTTCGCATCAAGTAGTTGGCTTGACCACACGTATGTGTTTGTGCTCCGTTTGCCTTCAGGCATTTTTACCACAGCCAGCCCTATACTCAACTCGTCCTGTCGAAAGACGCTTGTCCTGACGCCTGGTTTTGTTATGATTGTTTTTACGTTATTTTGTTATTTTATCCGTGCTTTCTTTATTGTTTTTACGTATTTTTGAATTTTTTTTTCGAGTAACATCGTCCGTTTTTCCGTCACCGTGTTGTATACTTTCGAGGTTTTCTTCCAAGGAATCTAATGCGATTGGCTTAGATTTCCCTTGGTTGGCTGCCCAGATTGGAGCAATCTCAAGATTAATCAGCGAAATTGCGAAGATGATCTGGTTCTTGACTGATGACTGAGAGCTTCGAAAGTCCCGTCTGTGTGTTTTTTTTGCCGTCTTCAAAATGTTTCACGTTCTTGTCCCAGTTTGTTTTGTTAACGTTTACTATATATAGATATATATATATATATATATATATATATTATATATATATATATATATATATATATATTATGTATATATATATGTATGTATGTGTATATGTGTGTGTATGTGTATGTGTATATATATATATAGTGTAGATGTGTGTGTAAATGTATATATATATCTATATATCTATATATATATATATATAATATATTATGTGTGTGTGTGTGTGTGTGATGTATATGTTGTGTATATATGTGTGTGTGTATGTGTGTATATATATATATATATCTATATATATATATGTATATAGAATATATATGTACGCTTGGTGTTTTAGGATATGTAGGTTGTAGAGTTATGTGTGTATGTATGTTATATACATATGTGTAAATAGGTATATATGGGTATGTTTATATGTATGTGTCCTTTGTATAATGGATAACTGCACGTATATATATTTATAATTTTTATTATTATTATTATCATTATTATTATTATTATTATTATTATTATTATTATTTGAGTATGCATGTATGTGTGTATGTATATGCCTGTATGCATGTATGGTTTTATGAACATGGGGAGGCGCGTGTGTGTGTGGATGTGTGTGCATGTGTGTAGACATATGTATACATTTATGCATGTATGTACTTGTGTGTATATGTGGATGCGCGCGTGTGTGTATGTGTGCGCATGTATATGTGTATGTGTATGTGTGTATATGTGTATATATTTTCATAAAGCTTCCCTTTTTATTTATATATATATATATGTGTATATGTATATGCATGTGTGTGTGTATATATGTGTGAGTGTGTATGTGTATGTATATGTGTATGAGTATATATGTATATATATATGTGTATATGTGTATGTATATGTATGTATGTGTATGTGTGTGTGTATGTATGTGTGTATATATATTGGTTGGTGTATGTGTATGGACTGGTCTTCTGTGAGTGTGTTGAGGCGTGTATGTGAATATACGTGAATGTGTGTAGATGTATGCGTGTATGAATATAACACGTGGACTGGTCTTCTGTGGGTGTGTTGGGGTGTGTGTGTGTGTGTGCGTGTATGTGGGTGTACGTGAGTGTATGTGGATGTGTGCGTGTATGGATGTGGCACGTACGTGTGTGTGCGTGTGGGTGTGTGGGCGTGGGTGGGTGCTTGCGTTCGTGTAGGTAAGTAGACGGATGGACGGAGTCTTTAGATTGTCCCTTGAGACCGATTGACCGGTCAAGATGGAAGTAAAAATAGAGATATAGACAGGGGTAGTAATAATAAAATTAAAATGGGAGAGTAAGGGTGTGTGTGTGTGTGTGTGCATGTATGTGCATTTGTATATGTTTGTGCGAGTGGGTATACATATGTGTGTATGTGTATGTATATGTGTGTCTGTGTGTGCGTGCATGTGTGTGTGTATATATATGTGTATATGTATGTATATATATATGTGTGTATATGTATGTGTGTGTATGTATGTATATATGTGTGTATATGTATGTGTATGTATATATATATGTATGTATGTGTGGGTATGTATGTATATGTATAGATATATGTGAATATGCGGGTGTATATATGTGTATATATATATATGTGGATGTACAAGTGGGAGTCTCCCTGCTTGCCTAAAACCCTATTTTTCTATTTATATTTTTTTATTTTTTATTCTTTTATTTATTCTTTTATCTACTTTACCACCGATTCCTTTGACCACTCCCCTTATAATGACAGTTTTTGCGCCATGCCTACCCCCAAAAAAGTCACCCACCACCACCCATTTAAACCTGCCTAAATGTATAAATGCCAAAACAACTCTTGTCTACTAGCTTCCTGATGATTTCTTTTGAATGAAACAGTTCTAGTCCTGTAGAAGCTCCTTCTATAAAATAAATAAAATATATATATATATTTCTGTGAGAGTTAGAGTTTGGGAAACCAATACACTGTATTGTTAACTGTTTATTATATGTATTAGCCCTCATAACCACTTAGGCCTTCTGAAGAAGCCTAGGGGCACAGTCATCATCCACACTTTATCTGCCCATCCCTACAGAACGCTGAAGAGATGGAGATAGCATGGAGGATTGCGTTGCCTCTTGGCAGAAATGGCCGTAACGAACTGAGTTTTAGCTCTTTTCTGTAATATTAATACATGTATGTGTAACACATAGTTGCTACATGTGTATGTCTTCTTCTAATAATTTTTAAGGCTGTAGAATAAATAGACACACCGGATGATGTATGTCGTTTTGTAGCCTCTCCATTTTCTTATTTGTCGTATATATATATATATATATATATATGTGTGTGTGTGTGTGTGTGTGTGTGTGTGTGTGTGTGAGTGTGTGTGTGTGTGTGTGTGTTATACATATATGTATGTATGTATGTATCTATATACACATACATAAGGATAAGCATATTAAAAGGAGTCCGTGGGAAAACTCATTTAAATAAAAGGGTTGGAAACCATTGTTGGGAACCACTGCGAAAAGGTTGGAAACCCCCGAACCAGTACATTGCAGTTTTTTTCAGTTCGTTTGCATCATTTCTGCGTTTAATATTAGGTCGAGTTTGTCTTTCATCCTTTTGAGGTCAATAAAATATGTACCAGTTCAAAATTGCTGGCCTTATACCAAAATTTGAAGTCAATATTAAGTAGCATGTAAGGCGGTGAGCTGGCAGAAACGTTAGCATTCCGGATGAAATGCTTAGCGGTATTTCGTCTGCCGTTAAGTTCTGAGTTCAAATTCCGCCGAGGTCGACTTTGCCTTTCACCCTTTCGGGGTCGATTAAATAAGTACCAGTTACGCACTGGTGTCGATGTAATCGACTTAATCGTTTGTCTGTCCTTGTTTGTCCTCTCTGTGTTTATCCCCTTGTGGGTAGTAAAGAAATAGGTATTTTGTCTGCCTCTACGTTCTGAATTCAAATTCTACTGAGGTCGACTTTACCTTCCATCCTCTTGGGATCGATGAAATAAGTACCAGTTGATCATTGGGGTCGATGTAATGGATTTATACCTTCTCCTGAAGTTGCTGGACTTGTACCAAAATTTGAAATGAATATTTATTAGTATGATTTTTTTATAATTTACAAGAATTACTTTCCATTTTCATTAGAATGTTAAGCTGACTGGAATGTCATTTGAAACATTTAGGTTACACCCAATGTATTTGCTACTTTTAGAGCATATTCTAATTAACATAAAACATATCAGGTCACCAGCAGCTTACTATATCCTATGAAGAGTTGATGTTATTGTATGCTATGATGTTGTCTGTTATACTTGGCTGTCATTGTCTGTCGTTGTTTGTCATATTTGACTGTGAATACAATACTCAAATGCCGAAGCTGTTTGAAGTTTTAAACTTACTTTTGTGAACTCATGTAACTGGTGTAAATACAAAAACTGGCAACGGAGATTTAAAGTTCTAATCATCAGCAAAGAAAACTAATATAAAGTATCTAATAATCATGTAAATCTTGACAGATCTTAAGAAAGTTAGACATATTTATTACGATTTAACTCAAAACTGCTTATACAAGACACTAAACATAAAGTGGTTAAGCGAAATTTTCTTGCATTATTTGGCATGAATGCGATCATTAAATAGCAAGATGGCTTATATGCTACAAGAATTTAAGATTATTCATTTGAAGATTGAAGATTTAAAATGTGCAGCCAAAATAAATTTCATTAAACGTAAAGGAAGACCTATTTACACTGGTTAAAATGTTTGACTCTTAATCAAAAGCAAGGAAATCGACGAATGAAATGCTGCTAAATGATACTACATGTAAAAATGCGCATTCAAAGATAACACAGAAACGTTGTTTGTTTCGTTTTATTTTTCACAAACTGAAACTACTTTTGCTCAAAGATAAAGATTCTTAATTAGCTAAGAAATTCGGCTTAAGTGTCGATTTCAAATTTAGTTAGCTCTGTGTTAATGATACAGTTCTGGTGAGCAGTTACTAACACGTAAGCATTGTATATTATGAGCCAGGAGTCTTGTGATAGGATGTCCACTTAATTACAAGTAGAAGATTAACAACATATGAAGAACAAATCATGGAACAATTCTCCTTCTGCCTGACAAATATTGTGATAATTGTGCTATTCAGAAAGATCAACACACCAAATCTATTGTATTCATCTAGATCTGTCGGATGCTAAATAGTGTAATAATGAAGAAAAAATGTGCAACTTATGGAAATTGTATCTGGTTAAGACTAAATTACACGCACACCTACTTGAAATTCTATGGTTTAGTGACACAACAAATTCCATAATTCTTCCTTGTTAAACATTTATCAATAAGCATCCTGTCTACTAAATGAAATTTAATATCTCAGAATTTTCAAAATTACACTAGTTGAGATCTGTAAGCAATTTTCTCAGTGGATTGAAGGCAGGCTTCTCATTGTATGAATACAAAATGATTAATTTCATTCGTAGAACATTATCAGTATTCTTTCTATTTTCATAATTTTATTTACAAATGCAGTACATTCTAACACACATGTTGAGGATCTAATGGTTACTAATTCACAGAAACCTTCAAATATCATCTTAATGCATATTCAGTTAAGGATCGCATTAAGATAGAAATTATCTATCTATAATAATTCTTTGAAAAAAATTAACCAAAAAGCTGAAACAAACAGGCGCAGGAGTGGCTGTGTGGTAAGCAGCTTGCTAACCAACCACAAGGTTCCGGGTTCAGTCCCACTGCGTGGCATCTTGGGCAAGTGTCTTCTGCTATAGCCCCGGGCCGACCAATGCCTTGTGAGTGGATTTGGTAGACGGAAACTGAAAGAAGCCTGTCGTATATATGTATATATATATAAGTGTGTGTGTATGTGTTTGTGCGTCTGTGTTTGTCCCCCTAGCATTGCTTGACAACCGATGCTGGTGTGTTTACGTACCCGTCACTTAGCGGTTCGGCAAAAGAGACCGATAGAATAAGTACTGGGCTTACAAAGAATAAGTCCCGGGGTCGATTTGCTCGACTAAAGGCGGTGCTCCAGCATGGCCGCAGTCAAATGACTGAAACAAGTAAAAGAGTAAAAGAGTAAAAGAGTAAACAAAAGCATGATAACATCCTCCATGAAAAAAGGTACTTATTCTCGGATATTTAATTTCAATACCTCTAATTCATGTTGTACACAAGAATTTGCATACTGATACATTACTCAAATTGCAACAGTTGAAAAGCTTATGTATGTATAGGGCATCCGTACAAAATTTGAGGAAAGCGTGATTCAACGTTGTGAAACAAAATCTCTGTATCTTCCTGTAAAATCTTGGAAAATGTAAGGAAGTTTCTCTGTTGCATCGTCTCCATATTTGACGTTCTGACGACAGCAGAGAGCCATACGAATAATAAATGGATATGCCAGTTCGATTGGAAAGATTAATGGCTGCTTGCTATAATTTTTGTTTTCTGTTTTTCAGCCATCAATGTATTTGATAGAAGCAAGTGACCGTCAGTAGTGAAATTTCCTGCAATACAGTGTAGCGCACCAGTAATCACTTTTCACGGAGTTCTTGAGTTATCTTTTATAAATTTTTGCAGACACACTATCTGGGTTATATTTAGATGTGAAAAGACTCGGTGTCGCTTGAAAAACATAATTTAAATATGCTTTCCAAGTATGGCTAATTGTGTTAATTCCACAACTGCGCCGAGCACCGAGCATGTTCTCCATCTTCATCCTACGTAGAGGTGCCACGAAATTTTGTAAACTCCCTTGCTAATATCAATTATCCACAATATTCTATACTGCTTCCGCTACTGGACCCTAACGAATAGTAGAGTACCATTTCATTCCCGATTTACAATCGCAAAAGACGCTTCGATATAATTATTATCTTTTGTACTTGGAGAAATATAATATTTAAAAGCATGCGGGCAACATCTGACTGCTGTGTCTGTCTACAGCATCCATGATATCTTTCCATATCTTTATAGAGGAAATATTTTTTCAGTTGTTTTACAGGCGAGATCTTGATCGGGGTCAAAAAATGTAACATTTAGCTCAATCTCATATTGTGATTTTGAATAACCTTCGTGTTTTATGATAGCTAGTTTATAGAAGCCATCTGATGTTATGAAATTACTGTTGCAGACTTTTGTAATTATTGTAAACAGAGGAAAATTAGTGATGTTTTCTGACATTTACTAACACTTAAAAGAAAATGTAATTAATGCACATTTTCTTTTATCAAATGATGTCAAATAAATTATTTTATTCGATCGTTGCACTTGATAGCAATATTCGTACTAAATACTCATTACCATTTTCCAAATAATCATTCTTGTTATTATTTTACTACAACAAACACCGCGACCGATATTATTACTACCACTATTAATATTAAGAGCAACAACCACAGCCATAACAATAACAACAACACAATAATGATAATAACAATAACAATAATAATAATACTAATAATAATACTACTGCTACTACTACTACTACTACTACTAATAATAATAATAATAATAATAATAATAATAATAATTCTAATGTAATTGACTTTACTTTATTATTATTTATTGATTGAAGTGTTGCTAATTATTTGAAGTTTATTCACTAATCAATCGGTAAATAACAACATTCCCCAAACTCTGAAGATGAAATTGCCCAAAGTTAATAAACCATGAAAAGTAGACGATGAGAATAATTAATGTAATTCTATACGGTTCACTTAATGAGAATTTGATTTTTTATTGTCTTTATGTGATTAGTAAAATTTAGCGAAGCCTTATTATACCTATTAAATTAAGAGAGAAACGTAATTATCCTAATACTCGCAATTCTAAATTGCATTTCAATTTAATTTACATTGGAATAATTTCTCACGTACGTGTATGTCTATTCTAATTACTTTCATATTGTTTTCCTATTTCAGTTTTCATAGCAGTCCATGAGAACTTTAAAAAGGAAATGACGGTGATAAATTTCGATTGCAATCGAGAATATGAATCTGTATCCTGATAGAGAGATTGAAAGAATAGTCAAATCGGGAATGAATTCAGAATAAAGGTCGAGAAAAACGCAACTAAATTACAACGTATTTATTTTGCTGATCGACTGCCTCAAAACGAAAACGATATGAGATTATAAACAAACTATTAATCTATATATTAATCTATCATTGTATCAAATTTGAAAATTCTGAATATTTAAATGGAACAATCCACGAATACTGAGCAGTGTTGTGGCGTGACTCATATTTCTGAAATATTATTATTTGCGTCTTTCTTTGATTTATATGATTTTATTTTCAAATAGAATTCTTTGTCTACTTCAGTTCAAATCAATAATTTTAGAATGCTATGACATTTTATTTACGTTTTCGGTGTGAAATTGTCTGTCGTGATTCTGTTGCAGGGTCACTGATGTAATTCTACCCCACGCACTTCAAACATAGTTAATGACAAGCTCTTTTAAACCTGAATGCTTTCTCTCGCGCTTTCTTTCTTGCTTTACTTACTTGCACGTGAATATTTTATTCACTTTTATAATCAAGAAGTGACTAATGACAACTCATACTAGAAGATTCTAGACATTATTTCTTGTCTTATTACAATAATATATATTTCATTATCTCCATAGCGAATTGATTTATCTTGCATTTTCCGCTTTCATTCTTGTCATTCTTGTCGTATCGCCTTTATATGCCATGGTAGTTAACTTTGAATTTATGCAGACCATGTATGTAATACATAAATATGAAGTACTTTCACACATTTTTATGGAAACGTCTATATAAATTACTTCCTTGGTATTCAAAATAAACTGGATATATCGACAAACATATAAAATTGGTATATGATGTTCAATAAATAGAAAATTGTGCTTTTGCTCTCAGTTGCTATTGGCAGAAGGAGGCTAAAGCCAGATTAGAGGATGCAGTCTATGGCAGTCCGATAAGTTAAAAGTACACGGGGGAAAGCGATTGAAGTAGTAGAAGCTCGCGTATATATACAGAATTACATACGAGTACAATCACGTAGAAGTGATATAATAGGTTAATTAAGGACCTAACAAAACACAACACTGTTTGTGTCCGGAAGACTACTTTTAAACCATTTGGATATTAAAAATAAAGGATATAATGTCCTGAGAAATTCATCATGAATAAAGGAAAGAAAATAGGTGCAGGAGTGGCTGTGTGGTAAGTAGCTTGCTAACCAACCACATGGTTCCGGGTTCAGTCCCACTGCGTGGTATCTTGGGCAAGTGTCTTCTGCTATAGCCCCGGGCCAACCAATGCCTTGTGAGTGGATTTGGTAGACGGAAACTGAAAGAAGCCTGTCATATATATTTTTCGTTAGAATATTTTTGAAAGTTCAAATACTTTCTTGCAATATTCATAAAATACACATAACAGTTGTTATTAATCTCTTTCGGATGACAGCAAGGTCATATTAGATGTAGTAACAGTTTTAGCACTGGCAGTTGCCTATTGTTCATTGCTGTAAATGTTGATCTTAGTGAGTGGTTCGCAATTGTGGTAGAAATCATATACAGTGACAGTAGTAATAGAAGAAAGTACTATGTTAGAGATCATAATTGTACTAGTAGCTGTATCAGCCTTATGAGTAGAATCAGTAGTAGCTGCAGTAGCGGCTTAGCCAGAAGTTGTATTATTAGTGGCGGAAATGCTAGCAGCCGAAGATGTTGTCGAAGTATTTGTTCCTCTCCTTCAGTAGCATTATATGTAGTCTTAAGCACAATAATATTTTCTGTCCAACAGTCGTTAAGAATTGGTCGTATTTCATTATAAAGATTGTTTCATTGTTCATACATTGCTGTTCCTACATCTAATTACAATTGCGATGATGGCATAGAATTCTCCAGAAAATTGTGACGCGCATAAGAGTTTTACGGCAAGAATAATTGATTAATCGATAGTTAAAATCAACAGCGACTATACTCCACACAAAACAAGAATTGGGAACAAAGGCCTTGAAGATTCTGTAAATAGATATGACACATGCAAAGTAATAATTTTTTAAAAAGCAGCAATTAGGCTTCAGCAAGAATGAATTGGACAAGATATGCAAGTTTATAAAATGATAAAGAATTAAAAATTAACGAGGGCGATAACACACTTTAATAGTCTTGACGGATACAGAATAGAAGAAATGTCACGTGACTTCTACACTCCTCAAGAAGTAATGAGAAAACGTAGAATATAATATAACTTAAACCGAAAACGTCTCGGCTTTAAAAAGAACTACTCTAGATTCAACTATAAATCTATATAGATCATTTTATTTCGCAGAGTTTGAGAAAGTAAATAAGTCATGCGAAAGAACCACACACATATTCATGAATATTCTTTCAAATGAGCTGAAATAATGACCAATAATACATGGTCATGACATTTTGTTTACTGTATGAAGTCACCGACTAAATAACGTTTTAGGCATCCTGCTCAAGTCATTTCTGAAACAACTTAGAGGTTTTATAAGAGAGGACCTAAATATGCTAAATCATGTTCAACAAAAAGGTAATGAAACAACTTGGTAGCTTTCGATTTAGTAAATCTTTATACAAAATTACATGCATTTTAAACCGTAAAATACATAGATACCGGTACTAAAATCAACATACACACATACATTCAAATGCCATAAAAATAAATAAATAATTGTCTCAAAGAATAAACCGATATACGGAATATAAACATCCACATTGATCCATAGACGCAAGACCACATAACATAACGACACCCTGAAAAGCAATACAACACATCATTGCGCAGACATACGCAAACGCAGCACACGTAGAAGCAATCTCACAAAATGTCATTATCACCATATCATCATCATTGTCATCAACATCGTAATTATCATCTTTAACAACAAAGTATAAACCACGCATTCATATACACACACGAATAGTACTAAGGGTGGTATGAATGTGGCGCAGGAGTGGCTGTGTTCATCATTAAATGTTATCATCCATCTTAAATAATATTAATTTAAAGATATTTTAACCTCAAATAACCCCTGTCCATTTTTATTGTGTAATAAAATTTGTATATGTTAAGAATTTATGGTGAAGTAGGAAATATATTTTATTTAAAATTTCTACATAATATTACGAAAAAATAAATAAGTATATATTTTATTCAGACACTAAATTCATTAAAAAACTTTTAATCAACGATTCATTAATTCCCTAGTTTCTGTTAAATACGCCAAAGTTAAACAAATGTATAAAGTTACGATTATTATAAACTATAATATTTTTCCTAAAATGAATCAAATATATAAATTGAGTATGAGAATTTTATTTAGTTTTACAGAAGTAATTAAATTAGAGTTAGCCAATAGTTTTATTATCTAATCATTTTTTATGTACATACAATTTCGAAAGAACATAATATGATGATAGATACTAAATATTATAGGGTTTACAAGAAATATTGATATGTCCACAATTATTCAAAAATATATATAATTTTATTTAAGAATTATTGTAATCTATTTATGCGTACTAATATAAACATTATGCTTAATAAATAACAAATAACATACATAAACTCAGTTTATCAGAGGAAAACATCACTGTAAATCAATGGTTATATATATATATTATATATATATATATATATATATATATATATATATATATATATATATATATATAATATATATATATATATATATACATATATTCATTGCTTTCGGAAATATAACCGGAAATACGTATCTCCAATAGAAATGATTTTTATTACGATAGGGTGTATTTAAAAATTATTTATGTATTATTCTTATTCAATTAAATGTATATACTTTTAATCATTATATATAAAGATGATGGCATAATTAAAACTTATATCTTAAATTTTACTACGTATATAGTGATATGGTTTACACTTAAGTCAAATATACTATGGTATTTAAAACTAAATTTATTAATTAATCTACTGAAATATTATAAATATCCTCATCAATATACTAATTTAAAGCTACAAACCATTCAGTATAAATAAAAAAGTTACAAGTTATAAAGTTCGTGAAAAAATCACAAGGAAACAAAAAATGTTCACGTCATTTTCTATAAATTCCAAATTTTACCACAAACTAATGCACCAACGAATTTTTTTTATCTAAAACATAGTATCACTATTTATTCCTCATTCATTAACATATTTATCCATTTATTTATTTAACATGTATACAAATTCAAATATATATATAAGCATAAATACATGTGCACGTATACATATATATATATATATATATATATATATATATATATATCTATATACATACATATACATATATATATACACATATATATATAGCCAGGTGCCACTCACATGTACATATGCAACGTATACACATATACACATAGACATACACATAAATCATATATATATATACCTACATAAATATACATATATGCATGCATATACACACACATATATAGATATACGCACACACATCTATAACTTAGAATAACTTAGAAAGGTTTTGGCCAGTATTGGCCCAGGCCATGTCTAACTTAATAGTACCACCTGGCGAAGACTTTCAATTCAGGATTTGGGCACCAAGGCCCATACGAGCAGAGAGTTATTGTTTGCGGAGCCATATCTGGGTGTGGGTGGTTTGTCCGGGACTGTTTGAAGGAATTTGTCCAAAGACTTCTTGAATTTTGTGTGGTCAGTTTCTGTTTTGACGTGTCCTGGTGTAATGTTGAAGAAAGCGGGTCCATCTGAGGTGAAATAATTGTGCCGTATTGTTGTTATGAGATGCGATTTAGATTTTTGTTGTGGACGGATGGCAAGTGGTCCAAGCCTTGGATGTATTTTGAAGGTGATGCCAACATCATTTGGACAGTGCTGCTGGAATATTTTTCACATCATACACATAATGTAGCGTTCACGACGTCGTTGGAGTGAATACATTTTCAGCTTTTCTAGTCGACCCCAGTAGTCGAGGTCTGGCATACCATCTATCTTTTTTGTGATTGACCTTTGGGGAGCTTCAATTCTCATAATATTTTGTTTCGTGAAGGGAGACCACAGGAGACAGCAGTATTCAAGGTGACACTGGTTGTCGCTTGAGTTGCAAGAAACTAGAGCAACATTTTGTGTTATGTACACAGGGCATTCATTAGAATGGCGTGTTCGTGAACTTATAATCGTGATGAAAGTAGTTGAGATGTACCAGATGTTCGGGCAACAGAACCACATACATGTAACCATTCCAAAAATCACCAGTATCTGCCATCCAGATTAAAGTTACAGTCTCCTCCACAATTTTTTCCACAATAAGTGAGAAGAAACAAAATTTCTTTACTCTCAAAGGTCTGGCTCGCAAAACTGCGAGCCACCTATGGGGCGTAAAACAGCAACTACACCGTTGTATATTTGACACCCCTTAATGGTTGGCAGATTTTCCGCCAACTCTTGCTCAATCATCTGCTTGGAGAAGACGGCAATGGTGTCGAGACCCTTCGAATACGTTCTCAACACTGCCGTCCTCTCCTCTTGCTGTCTGAGCCGCTCCCTCTCTACAATCTTATCCGTATTTTGTGCCATGTTTTAAATTTAAAATATAGCAGTCCAAAACAATAGTTCACAAATTTCGAAAAGAAAAGAGAGAAATCGAAAGGAAACAAAAGGGAAGAAGAGAAAAAGCAAACAGTTCAATATTTTAGAAAGTCACAATAGAAGAAGAAAACAACAGTTCAACAAAAGACAGCAAAAATATATTCTGGGCATTCAGATACTTTGTGGCATATATATGCACAAAGTAAGTTAGGGGTTATGGATTCAACTTACTAAGTGTTAGGAATTATAGCTAAAAAAGAGGAAGAAGTTTCCTGTCTAGGGAACTGTAGGTGACTGTGGTTGTGGCTATTTTTATATGAGTGGTTATTTCTATATGAGTCATAGTTTTTTTTCTGCTTTAAATTTTATTATCATTTGTCCGAAGAGTTCCCGGGAGATGAGTAAGGGGACAATCCCTGTGCAAACACAATCTGTCTCGCTGGGAATAGCGGCAGATTTGGGGATTCCTTGTTTGAGATATTGGTGGTTGTGGTGGTGTTGTAATAGAGTATGTATTATGGTGGTGGCTGTTGTAGTTTGTGGGGATAGAGCGTTTTGTCCCAGGTAAATGGGTGAATTGGCAGTCGCTATCAATGTATAATCTATGGCGGAGAGAATATCGGCAAATGATGGGGTTTCGAGTGGTTGTGTAAGTGCGTGTGTGAGTTGTGAGAGGTGTAGATGATAGTTTGTTGAGGTTTTGGCGACCTTTGTGATCTGTGGGACGTAGAGTTCTTGAACAAGTAGTAGGAGGTAGATTCCTTGATGTATCAGCAGTAGTAGTAGTAGTAGTAGTAGTAGTAGTAGTAGTAGTAGTAGTAGTATTAGCGGCAGAAGAGATGTTGACAGTGATGATGATTGAGGAGGTGGTTTCCATGAGATAGCGGTAGAAAAAGATGTTTTCGGATTGATAGAGTTTGTAGTGCTAGTAGTAGGCAGAAGAGATGATGTTGACAGTGATGATGATTGAGCTAGTAGGGCAGTGAAAGGAAGGGATGGTGCTTCCTGCTGTGAGACCCTGATGACTGGTGGGTCAATCATTTCGTTTAACAAATCGGCCATTGTAGATGAATCAAGGAGTGGTTCATTCTGTTGTTGTTGCTGCTGATATTGCTGTTGCCGCTGAGGTTGTTGTTGTTGATGCTGCTGAAGTTGTTGTTGTTGTTGTTGCTGTAGCTGTTGTTGTTGTTGTTTTTGTTGCCGCTGAGGTTGTTGTTGTTGATGCTGCTGAAGTTGTTGTTGTTGTTGCTGTAGCTGTTGTTGTTGTTGTTGTCGTTGTTGTTGTTGTTGTTGCCGCTGAGGTTGTTGTTGTTGTTGTTATGGCGCCGGTGATGTGTTCGAAGAGAAAAACATCTTAGTTTATCGAAGTGTTTATCGATTAATTTAAAAGCAACTTCGATTTGCTTTAATTTATTTTGTATCTGCTGTTCAGATCGAGTTTTGAAAAGGTGAATTGTTCGTTTAGCAATTTCGTTCAAACACGAAGCACCTATGTTTTCTGTTTGGGTAAGGCAATGCCAATGTGTTGATTAGAACGTCGATTTCATTGCCAGACCAAATTTGTTTGGACTTTTGATGGCTAGCCATTCTGTGGATATATTTTATTAAATTTTATTTTATTCTTTTGTTTTATTGATTAATTTTATTTATTTATTTTTTTAGGGAGAAGTATGTAGAATAAAATAGATTGTACAGAATGTTTGCTGTAATACTGACAATTATGTGATTGGATTTGAATCATGAGCTTGCAGTTATTTTATCTTTCTTTTCTTTTCTGTTTTCTTCTTCTCTTTTTCCCTTTTTCTAATTTTTAATGTGTGGGTGATCCTTTAGTTATCAGAAGGTGTTGACGGCGTGTATATATAAATACTATCTCATAGGAGCGTGTGATTTTGCTTATTTGGTCGTTTGAAATTTATGAAAATAATTTGTAGTTAAAGAAAAATTTACTCACGAGTCGGGAAACGCGTGATTTCAAATATATAGGAATATATTCGTTTGTAGCTGTGAAGCTGTTAAGCTTGCTGCTGACCGGCGGAGGGTAGTAAAAACACGTCTTTATACTTCAAGAATCAACAGCATATATGGCAACATATATATAGATATCTATACAAAAGCCTACACATATACACCTTTTCAATTTACTATGCAACGAAATACATATTTTAACATATATATGTATATATATATATATACATATACACACACATATATATACATAAATATACATAAACATATATAGCTATTTACAAACATATATATACACACATAAGCCATAAAATTTAAAAACACATACATATATATACATACAAATAGACAGATGAACGGAATCATATATATATATATATAGAGAGAGAGAGACAGAGAGAGAGACAGAGAGAGAGAGAGATGTATATGTCTCTCTCTCTCTCTATATATATATGTATATATATATATATATATATATATATATATATATATATATATATATATATATATATATATAAATACACATACATGCACATTAATAGACATATTGATCTACACACATACTGAAACACTTACACACACAGAGACAAATATATGTATATATATATACAAATATATACAGAGATATACATAGATACAGCTACATACACATACATATACATATATTCAAAATAGATATAAAAATTATTAAATATAATCCTCGAAATAATACACTTCAGAATACTTTCTATACGTATATTTACAAGAGTGCTAACAAGATAATTCATGTTCCTGTCTATCATTAACAAATTTCTTTTTTATGTTAAAATTTGATATATTTCATCCACACAATGTTACATCTATTATTAGCAATTATATAAGATCTAGCATGATTAATTATTTGCTATTTAATGTTGTACAATTTTACCATCCTTTAACTTTCATATAAACTTTCACCTGGTACTGTTCAACTTGTCCATGACCCTCAAATTATATTCATTGTTTGCAATTCGTTTTTTAGGAAAATTACCAAGTGACCCAATGCAAAAATAATGTTTCCCTCCAGATTCAACTCTACGTCTATATGCAAGGTTATGTTGCATACAAATATTATTGATATAACATTTATCCTTAATTGTACAATAACAAATTCTAGCAACATAGTTATCAGTAATAGAACTATTATTTTTTATATTGTTATTAAATTGTTTAATTTTTGGTTATTAATTGAAGAGATAATTCTTAACAAATATTTAGATACTGAAAAGCCAGTTCTGATCTTCTTATTGATTATTTTATTATATTTATTTTCTTTTTTGAAATGTTTGCATATAGATCTGTAAAAACGTTTAATCAAATTAGGTTGTATTTTTCTTGCAAAAGGAATAATAAGCCAAATATTATTTTCGTTTATAGAATTAACAATATTAAGTGTATTAAAACCTCCATATGGTGTGTAATTTTAGTCTTAACCCTAATCCTATATTCGTACAGAATATTATAATTACAGCACTTTTCTTTATTCATACTATTACTATTATTATTAGTATTATTCTTATTATTAATAACATCATTATTGCTATCATAATACAGGTTTAGCGTATGTACATTATTGGTATTGAATTTAGACATACATTTACATTATATGTTATTCCGCCCTTATTTAGGTTGTCTTTAGACTATGTAATGGTTAATTTAGTATTTACTTATTGGGATATATCCTTGTCCCGTACTTATCAAATAAAATAACAGATTTTGGAACTTCAAAAATTACTCTAATTTCTTTAAATCTAAGGCTGGAGTTTTTCTCGAAAATAGAAGAGAACTATTAAGTACAATATCATTAATAGTAGAATAATAGTTATCAATATCTATCTGTATAAATTTACTTCTATTTTTATTATCTATTCTATCAAACCAAAAAATAGCTTCTTGGATATCAGAACAAAGTTCAAGTTTTATTTTTTAAGAGTAAGTATATACTCTTATTTTATTTAACATACCTAGGTCAAATCGGGCTGGGCAAATTAATCGAAATTTAATGTTAGAAAATAAGTTTCTTTGCGATCTTTTAAAGTTATCCTAGGCTTCATAGGCACACAATGCTCTGTTCTATCATCAGGATCATAAGCATTCATAATATTCTTAGCTTCTAATTTAATGGACCTTAAGACATTTTTGTTTACTACTTTATAATTACTAGGAATTTATTCATTTGTTACTCTTTTACTCTTTTACTTGTTTCAGTCATTTGACTGCGGCCATGCTGGAGCACCGCCTTTAATCGAGCAACTCGACTCCGGCACTTATTCTTTTGTAAGCTCAGTACTTATTCTATCGGTCACTTTTGCCGAACCGCTAAGTAACGGGGACATAAACACACCAGCATGGGCTGTCAAGCAATGCTAGGGGGACAAACACAGACACACAAACACACACACACACACATATATATATATACATATATACGACGGGCTTCTTTCAGTTTCCGTCTACCAAATCCACTCACAAGGCTTTGGTCGGCCCGAGGCTATAGTAGAAGACACTTGCCCAAGATATCACGCAGTGGGACTGAACCCGGAACCATGTGGTTGGTAAACAAGCTACTTAACACACAGCCACTCCTGCGCCTGTTAATTCATAATATTTTAATAAATCCATATCATATAAGTTTCCAGTTTCATCAGATTGCACAATAATTCCATTTCTTTTCGTTTCAAATCACATACTAACAACTTTAGTTTCTTTAAATGTTCATTCGCCCTAAGAGGACATTTAACAAATTTAGTATTTGTGACAATATTCCATAAATCGTATTCAAAAGACTCCAAATGGCGGTTTGATGGTGGAAGTCTCTTATAGGTCTTTTTCAAACGTTCATTATCTTCATTATGATGGTTAATTTCTTGTTCAAAATCCTTATCATGATAAAAAGCCTTCCAACGGATTCCATGAATAAAATCAACAATCTTATTAATCAGGTCCTTCATGAAATCTTTCCTATGTGGAAGAGGAATGTCTATTAAAGGAAAGTCAATAATATTTTAAGAATTTCTGGTGAAGTAGGAAGTATATTTTCTTTAAAATCTCTATAAACTATAATGAAAAGAATAAATAAGGATATATTTCATTCAGACACTAACTAGTATAGTTTATAATAATCGTAATTTTATACATTTACAAATGTATATATAAATTTATAAGAATCTTTGTACATTTATACGTTTGTTTATACCTGCCCATACTTCGCAGAAATTTTGAATTAATGAATAGTTGATTAAAAGATTTTTTTATGAATTTAGTGTCTGAATAAAATATATCCCCATATAGTGTTTCATAATCGTATATAGAAATTTTAAATAAAATATATTTCCTACTCCACCATAAATTCTTAACATATTACATAGATTTTAATATATAATAAAAAAAATGGACAGTGATTATTTGAGATTAAATATGTTTAAACTAATATTATTAAAAATGGATTGGATAAGAACAATTTATGACAGTTATAATTGTTTTGTTCATTTAATTTATATCATCTATTTGAATCTTTGTTTTGTTCTTATTATATTTATAATTTTTTTAATTATTAACGCACACGCTTGTAAACACAAGTATATTTAAAATCAATGTATCTTATGATTTAGCAGTCCACGTATGAATTTTGGTCTATTTATATATATATATATATATATATATATATATATAATAATATATATATTATATATATATATATATATTATATTACATCTTTTTATAGTATTATTGTTATATTATAATGTTCATAAATGTTTGAATATGTCGATTGTATTTCTCTATTTTCTGAAATATATATATATATATCTATATATATATATATATATATATATATATATATATATATATATATATAATTGTATATATATATATATCTATATATATATATATATATATATATACTTATACATATATATATATACATATGCATATACATATACATATACTTGCATACATAAATACATAAATATGCAAGGGTGGTCATCGAAATCAATGCAAATGTGAGCAGAGGTGTAAAGCGTAAATATATTCTTTTCGTCATAAATAACCATAGGATGGCACCTAGAAAGTTACTTTCCGATGCAAGGTTGTTTATGGAAGACTTACAGTCGCCCAAGCTCACCAGCTTCTCCTCTCCATGTCACCTATCTTATCTAAGAGAAAAGCCGACACAGCAAAGCACCAGCGACATCGCAACTCATTTCTACAGCTGAGTGAACTGGAGCATTGTGAAGTAATGTGTCTAGATGAAGGACGCAACACAGCTCGGTCCGGGAATCGAACTCACTACCTCATGATCCCGACGCTTTAACCACTGAGTCGTGCATCTTCACGGCATAACTGTGAGCATAACTTTGTATTAAAAGACGTAGGTCATTCAAAGTTCAAGTGTCAGTAGCCCATCGTGCGCGGTCGATTTGAAAAGTTAGAATGCATAAGAATGTAGCACGTCTATTCTCCGTTGCTGCATAAATATGCATTAATCTTAGCGCCCTTAATGAAGAAGCACGGATGGCAAATTAATTTATTTGCACATTAATGCAGAAACACTAGGTGTAAATATAGAAATATTTTTTCTCATTCCCTTTGAAATTACTCTTATTCGAGGTTTGGACTTTAACTGCCTTCTTTAACTAGCATGTAAGGTCTCCCTTTGTCTGTCATTTTTGTCCCCAGTATATTTAGCCCTCTGTGGGCAATAAAGAAATATACTCTTTTACTCTTTTACTTGTTTCAGTCATTTGACTGCGGCCATGCTGAAGCACCGCCTTTAGTCGAACAAATCGATCCCAGAGGACTTATTCTTTGTTAGTCTAGTACTTATTCTATCGGTCTCTTTTGCCGAACCACTTATGGGGACGTAAACACAGACACACAAACATATACACAAACTTATATATGTGTATATATAATATATATATATATATATATATATATGTATATATGTATATATGTGTATATATATATATATATAATATATATATATATATATTATATATATATATATATATATATATATATATATATATATATACATACATACACACACGCACACACACACACATATATATATATATTATATATATTATATATATACATAGATACATATATCCGACGGGCTTCTTTCCGTGTCCGTCTACTAAATCCACTCGCAAGCCTTTGGTCGGCCCGAGGCTATAGTAGAAGACACTCGCGCAAGGTGGCACGGAGTAGGATTGAACCCGGAACCATGTGGTTGGTAAGCAAGCTACGAACCACATAGCCACTCCTGCGCCCATATATATATATATAGTTGGAATTTACAAAAAGACTGAAGACGAAGACAACAAACACATGCATTAGTTTAATGCTCGGGTAGGTGAGAAAGTCTTTTACGTTTTGAGCCTACGCTCTTCAGCAGAAAGGAACACGAGAAAATAAACAGAGAGAGAATAAACATGTATCTAAACATGTATATATGAATTTCTACGTCTAAATTAGAGAAAAGGGTGATTATTGGTGGGTAGTCCCGGGTAGAATCTGAGTGTGACTCCATTCGGATTGAGTCATGTTGTGTCTCCTGAATACGAACAACATCGGTGGCCTGTCTCAGCATTGCATCAGTGGCATGTATAGATAGGATATCTAACCTACGTCTCCTTTAGAAGTCTTTGCCGAAGTCTACAACATACTGCTAGAAGTTCGCTTCTTTTTTGTTGGAGTTATCCAAGTATTCTTTCAACCTGTCATTAATGCTCCTATATGTGTCACCAATGTAAGATTCTTGAAAAACTGCGCAAGTCCCCTCCTGGCACTTAATTTGGTATACAGTGTTTTGTACGTTGGCGGAATTTGAAATCAGAATATAAAGTCTGACGAAATACTGCCAAGCATTTCACCCGGCTTGCCAACGTTTCTGCCAGGTCGCCGCCTTGAAAAACACAAATATATGGTGAAATAATTGTTACTCTCCCAGATGCAACGCCAAGTTTTGTCAGTGAACAGGTCGTGGCTTCAAAATATTTTGGCACAAATGAAAATTAAACGTTCAAGTGAAACTGACGGTTTTTGTGTGTTCTTCGAGTGGCTTACAAATATCTTCTACGATTCATTTGTTTTTGTTTCAGAACACGACCTCAGACCAAGTTACATGCTATGCAAGTACATCTCCCTAATATATATGTATACAGTTGTTGAAGAGGAAACAACAAACATTAAGCGAGGCACACTTATCAAGTCATACACATTATTATTATTGTTATTATTATTATTATTATTATTGGAGAAAAAAATTTCACAATCTTACGCCTGTTTCTGGGATACCCCAGAGTATGGGATAATCTATCATCGGAGAGAAATAGGGAAAATGAAGTAAAGGAATAAGGACCCTTTACTCCTGTCCTCTACGTTGTTATTTCATTAATTTATACCTTTCTCATCCTCCCTATTTTTCTCCGATGATGGAATGTCGCATACTCTAGGATACCCCAGAAACTGCTGTAAGACTTTGAAAATTTTTTTCTACAATAATAATGGTGTAAATGACTTGAGATGTTTGACTTGCCTTGACGTCCGTTGTCCTCTTTCACATTTATATAACCGCTATATCGGAAATTTGCAATGGCTCCAGTACTACCGTCTCGGCCATAATCTTGGGGACGTAGTAATCCGTTACAGTACTTACCTAGCGTACCTACTTGTTTAGATCACCTCTGAACGAAACTCACATATTTTGTGTGTATACACACACACACACACACGCACACACACACACATACATACATATATATATATATTTGTGTACTTCGTTCGTTTTCCGTCCTCGTGTTGTATACATTCGAAGCTTTCTTCCAGGGTATCTAATGCGCTTGGCTTAGATTTCCCTTGGCGGGCTGGCCATATCGGAGCAATCTCAAGATTAATCAGCCGAAATTGCTAAGATGATCTGGTTCTTGACTGATGACTGAGGGCTTCGAATGTCCCGTCCTGTGGTTCTTGTGTCGTCTCTGTGGTGTTTCATGTTCTTGTCCATGTCTGTAATTATATTTTACTGTTTACCTATATATATATATATATATATATATAATATTAAGGAATAATATTCCCTAATATGAAGATATAAAAAAGAACACAAATGAGAAGACAGTTGTTTCGATCGAATTTTATTTAATTGATGTATTCATACATTACAGTGTCATATAAACTATTATGTTCAGGTGAGATTTTAAAATAGTAAGATGTTAAACCGGTGAGATAATACATCCAACATAAAGAATCTGACTAACAATGTTGGGAGTGTTTTTTTAAAATTATATTGGAATTAATAGGAATATTAGGTGTTGCTTTAAGGGGCATGTGAGAAACAGAGAGAAATTTGAGAACGTACAAGTATTGTAAGAGTCTCTGACATGGAGTAGACAAGCAGGTATCTTATCCGTTTGACAAGTAGACATCTTGTCCGTTAAGTGAGAAAGTAGAAACCAGAAGACTGCAGAAAGCAATGAAACCGTCATCACATTTGCGCTCTGTACTGTCCAACTTAAATCCCGTTGGTATATACATATTTACACTCAGGCTATTACACTCACACACACACAAGATAAGATAAACAAACATATATGCACATACATATATATAAACATACGCATATATATATATATATATATATATATGTATGTATGTATATATATATATATATATATATATATATAATATATATATATATATATATATATATATATATATATACATATATACAATTCAAAAATAGGATAACATCTTTATAGGAATTCATCAAGTAGTTAACGTGAAAAACCTCATAAGGGAAAAATCTATCAATTTTTCCTCTTAAATATATTTATTTATATACCCTCAATATAAATATATATATATATATGAATTTTTTGCGTAATGAGATAAAAAGAACCAAGGCTGTATAGATATTAGAGCATTTATAGATAGAAGGTCTTACAGCTGTTTCTAGGATATTAATTAATAATATCCCTTCATCGGAGATTGTGTAAGATGAAAAATTAAGACATAGTTTCGATGTGATACAAATAGATAGTGAGGTGGAGGAAAGAAAATAGATGTGGGATATGTATGGTTATTGAATTCGTAAATCCGTTTTATATCCATAATGGTATATATGTGTAGTATTCCAATATCCTTTGAGTAAAATCTAAAAGTCCAACAGAGTTTAATATGAATGAATCCAGATGGTCAACTGGTACTTATATAATTTAAGGAGTATGTACGAGTCCCTTACACGCAGTGTACACCTGTCTGAACCATTACCATACGGAGGAGCCATCGTAATTAGGGACCATGTTAGGTCGTAAGGCAAGTCACAATCCCTAAGTTTACCTATAGATATGGAATTTTTATACTTACGGTTTGAAAAGGAATTCAGATTGGCCCTATATCGCCTTTTGAAGTCTATCATACTACCTATATATATATATATATATATATAATATATATATATATATATATATATATATATATATATATTATATATATATATATATATATATATATATATATATTGTTTTGTCTATTGGGTACGCTAGCTAAAAAAAATAACACACAACATTGTATCGAAGACATGATCCTGCCAGCGGATAGGTTTTGGAACCTCTGGAGTTACAATTTTTTTTCAGTTGTGTCCTTCTATTACTGTTCATATTTTTGTTTCCAGCATTATTAATATCATTATATTGGGGTATGGTACCACATTTTAAATTCATTAAAATTTGACTAGTATGATATATTACGTTAGTATTTGGGGACGACACCTTAACTTTACCCTTATTTCCATTAGTATGTAGTACTAGTTCTAAAGTATTATTATTAGTGGCACTCGTGTTGTCCTTTTTAACTATATCATTAATTTCATTAGTACGTAGTCCTATCCCTAAATTATTATTATTATTATTAGTTACACTATTGTTGATCTTATTCAATATACGTTTAATTTTGCCCCTATTTATAGAAGCTATTATTGTTCCTAAATTAGGCCTTGCCGTGTACGAAAACTTTACAACAGATTTATTACAAATGGCGGCCTGCTATTTTGAAGATTGACATTTTTATTCCTATATTTATCAACTTCTCAGTCTCCTTGTGCCCCTTAGACCTATCACACATAACTTTTTACATGTAATCCTTATTTATATGTGATTTCCTATGTATTTTAATATATATTTCCTCCTATATTTTTATGTATATATTGGGTCTCTGTGAGCTCTCCGTAAGTAGCCCATACTTTCTACAACATACTTAATATTATGCATACACACACATATACTTTTATACATATGCTTATATAAACATGCGCCCTGTATTCACACTCATACACACATATACATATACACACGTACTTATACATAAAGTATATTATATAAAACAATATAATATGATAAAGATATCTAAAGAAGACATAGACACATGACAAAGTGTCGTAAACTAGATTATCAGATATTTTTACTTGTTATTGACTATAGAATTTTCAAACAAGTGAGAATACGTAACCAAGAGAATAATGACGTAATGTGACATATCGCTTAAATAATATTAGATATTTAAATACTATTTAAATGAGACGAGTGTACTTATCTGCGTTAGAGAATGTAGTTAAATAGAAACTAAGAAGTTAAAGATCAGTAGTTTTCGAAGCATATATGATAACTAGTTTAAAGTATGAAGATGTGTTTATAATGTAATAGAAAAATATGACTCTAAGTTCATTAGATTTGACAAGGATATTACCAAAGTAATATGCATTCACAATGTATGTTCGTTTGTATGGTTGTGTGAGTGTGTGTGAGCATGGGAGTGTATGTATGTAAATATGTGTGTGCGCCTATGTTTGTGTGTATTTGTGTATGCGTGTATTCTCTTATGCTTTTACTAGCGTCAGCTATTTGACTGCGGTCATGCTGGAGCACCGCCTCAAATTGTTTTAGTCGGACAAATCGAACCCAGGACTTATTTCTTAAGCCTTGTACTTATTCTATCGGTCCGTTTTGCCGAACCGCTAACTTACAGAAACGTTAACACACCGACACCGGTTGTCATGCGGTGATGGTGAGACAAACTCAAACGCAAAGACACACTCTCTCCTCACACACACATATACATATGACGGGCGTCTTTTAGTTTACGTCTACACAATCCACTCACACGTCTTTGGTCGACCCGAGGCTATAGTAAAAAAATCACTAGATCAAGGTGCCACACAGAGTCACTGAACCTGGAATCATGTGGTTGGGAAGCAAGCCTCTTACTACTCAGACATGCCTGTGCCTATAAAGGAGTATGTCGGTAAGACTCTACTGTGACTCGAGCCCGGATCGCTGGACTCAGAATCAAAAATGCTCAACATTACAACATAAAAAACAACTTTGTATGTAGGTATGTATGTATGTATGTATTTATGTATGGATGTATGCTTGTATGCAGGCAGGTATGATTGTATGTATAAATATGTTAATGGTTACCTTGCACATCTATGCTATTGTAGAGTCTCTGTTCCAAGAGCTTTGCACTCTACCTTATGTATTTCATTCAGCCGCCAGTGCATTATATCTATGTTAATTATGCTTAAAAAGTACAGTGCTTCATTATACATTGATTCTTTAGTCATGATTGAGACCCCTTCTGATCATGTGTATTTTTATTTCGAAATGGCTGTTGGTTAGTATGTTACGGCCTGATATTGTCTTGCATTGAAATACATGCTGCTTTCTTCAGTTCATTTGTAAATTACATTTTCTCGTTTTTAATTTTGTCCTAAAGCCTGTCAATTCTATTGTCTGTGATACATTTGTGCCGCCCGGGCGATCGTGAAAGTGCCTAACTATGTGACTCTTTTCATATCCGAGTGAGTGAGCACAGTCAGCAATAGATCAGTAAAATGCCATCAAACTCCACTTGGAATTTGTATTATCGAAGTGGGCACTACTGGCTGCAATGCAGCAGGCCACTTAGATTCACAATTTTACCGAGATAATGCGGCTTAAATCGTACCATTCTATCCAAATTTTACCACTCAGTATTTGCATTAAAATTTGCATCGTCCTTCGGATTGCTCATCACTGTAGTACCACTAAACATAAAGAGATAAGAACAAACATTGCAATACTTTATAGGTCAAAAGCCGGCAGGTTTTAAATATCCTGGAGGAGAAACACACGGACAATCCATTTTCGGGGATCATTGCTAAAGCTTCATAAATGAATGCAGTTTTATCAAACTCATACAATGCTCAAGAAACAAACACCATTTTAGGGCTACAGAAACAATTAGAACAGTGTAGGCAATGCCACAACCTAATGACTAGATCAAGAAAAAGAGCATACATGTATATGTATAAACACATACAGACATATACATATCTATCTATATGTAAATATATATGTTTGTGGTGCGTGTCTGCTTGTGGTTGTGTGTGTACGTTTGTGTTTATGAATATATATGTGTGTATATATATGTGTGTGTGTGTGTATTAGTGTCTATGTGTGTGTATATTTATGGGCTTTTGGATATATGTGTACATGCATTTATATACGCATGGTTCTATATCACAATAATTTAAAAAGCAAATATGTGTAAAAGATATTAGAATTTTCAATAAACGACAACTTCCACGATGTCACTGAATTTGTAACTTTTATGTACTTTCATTTATTCTTACATTATTAAATTTCACTCTGTTGAAGAAACGGTCGCATTTATTAATCACGACCACCGATATTAGCTCTGTATAATTTAAGATAATTTTGTTTTTCGACTACATTTTCCAATATATTTAATGTAGTCGTCGCAATATCTTTTCTTTAAATGTAGTTACGCGGAATATTTACTAAGTTTCAAGTATTTTAAAGTGTAGTCATTCACAACATTCCGCCACCATGATTTCCAAAGTGTAATATGGTAAACGCCCGACGTAATTCCAAATCACAATATTTTAACATAGTAGCGTCAAGTCAATTTTCAACTCTCAATATTACTGTCATATAATTCAATTTCTTGAACATGATTGACTTATTATTTAACAAATCTTCACCGGCTCCAGAGCAGCATTAACACGACTAAAGACATTATTAAAGCAGGCATGTTTTCAAAAGTAACTTGTAAAATTACTTTATAATCATACACCATTTACTTGTGTATCGACTAAAACTTGAATTTGTGAAGTTTCCTCATTTCACTGTAAATAAAATGCTTATTATCCAGCTTATCATACAATTATGATTGAAAATGTACTGAAATCGGAAACCTTTTCAATGCCGCAACATTACATTGGCATAATAACAGAGCTTAGAAATCCTAAAACTTCTGAGGTTTTACTATATCTATAGCCAACATTGAATTATCTTGATCTCTATGCTTACTCGTATGTACACACAGTTTTAGAGTTTCCAAACACGTGTATGCATAATATTTTTTTTTCATTTACTTCGGACCGTAATTATAGTTTGTTTTTAACTTTTCAACGTATATCACCCACGTAAAATTATGTGTGATCCGCTGGTTTTTCCTGTTAGTATTTTGTAGCAGGCCATCGGCGATGTAACGGACGACGGACAAGGCATTGTACAACCACACCTATCAACAAAACACAATGCCGCTTAAAATCATTAATTCACACGTTGCTTTCAAGGCTGAAATAAATATTGGCTGAATCTTCACATATCATGTGTATTATACACCGTGCAAGATGAAAGGATATGGCTTAGTGGTTAGGGGATTCGACTCATCATCGTGAGGTCATGAGTTCAATTCTCAGTGACACATTGTGTCCTTCCTTGGGCAAGACAATTTTTCACGTTGTCCTAGTTCACTCAGCTGGCAAAAATGAGTAGAACCTGTATCTGAAAGGGGCAGCCTCGTCACACTCTGTGTCATGCTGAATCTCTATGGGAACTATGTTAATGGTACACGTACCTGTGGAGTGCTCAGCCACGTACACGTTAATTTGCCAACAGGTTGTTCCATAGATTGGATCCAGTGGAACCCTCGTCATCGTAACCGACGGAGTGCTATTTTTATTACCCCGTACAAACAATCGATTTTTGCAGCTAAGTATGTTGCAGCTAGCATCAGCACCTTGGTTGTTATCATGTGTACAGCTTAGCTTGAGCTCAGTGTAGGCCGGCTGCTGTTCATAGATGCATATCTGTGCATATAGGGAACAAGTGGACATGTAATTCAAATCTGTATCGATTCATATCTACGCCTCTAGAATCACTTGCATGTACAGCAGCTTCTTACACACACGTACACATTCAGCTATGAACGACAGGCTGTCTTCACAGAGTCGCATACATGAAAGCACTAAATATGTTCACACTTCTTGAAAGTATTAACTTCGCAAATATTAACATTCTACAACGTAACTGGAGCATAATCGTTATGTGGTCAGTTTTCCTTAACTATTCCAGTTGTATAATGCAAACTGAAACACACAGACACATTCACACATGCACACAAACACGCACACACACGCACACACACAATAGTCCAACCGTGGCAAGGCAACTGAATCATGACATACCTAATGGCACCTTATGAAGTAATGTAAGTGACAATGCACACATATCGATATATTCATAACAAGACTAACTTCTCGAACGAAAAGACTTTATCCATTAGAAAGTTGATAATAGTAGAAGTCAAATATAACGGACATATATGAACGAAGTTCCCCAGCTAACAGTAAGGTAATAACAGCGACTAAACTTCGGTACTATTAACACAAGTAAGCTCCTGTTTAACAGTTATATGAGAGACATGTAAAAGACCGAGTTTTTCTGTAATTGTCATTTTCCATTATGTCAGGAAAATTTTAACTTCTACGTCTTTCTATTAATTTACAGCAAAACTGCTAGCACAAGCTCACTTATTGAACATCACTCGACTAAAGGAATTAACATATATATTTACCATAGAATGAACTACGATGAGTAAAGTATATTTTCAAATAATATTGATTCTTACAGAACAGTGTGGTTAAAATACACTTGGCTGTATCAAATTAGACATTATGTATGCAAGCAAATACTGAAGTTTGTGACTTTCTATAGAATATCGACGTTAAGTAAGATATACAGAAGGACCTAATATATATGCTATATATATAAACTTAGATAAACTTAAATATCTTTCGACTAAAGATTGGTCCAGGCCATGTATATCTTAATAGCACCGCCTGATAGGATTATCTAAATCCATTTTTTTGAAAGTCAAGTTTTGTGGCATCATGGGAGTTATTGTGGAGTGAGTTGAATCCAGGTATTGGTTGCTTATCTGGTATTCCTTGAAGAAATTTGTCTGAACTCTGTTTAAAGGTTGTGATGGGATCCTTTTCCTCTTTGTTTAGTTTTGGGACAATGTTAAACAGGGCAGGGCCTGATGAGGAAAAGAAATTGGGTCGTAGTGTAGCGATATGTTGTGATACTGAATTGGTCAGGGGACGTATGACCCGTGGTCCCAGCCTTGGATGAACCTTGAAGCTATGTTCAGGTCGTTCGGGCAATGCTGGTGGTATATTCTCGACGGCGCTGGAAAGAGTATAGTTTCAAGGCTTTAAGGCGGTCCCAGTAATCGAGATCAGCCATGCCCTTAATTCGATTATTGAACGCTCCCTGGGGTGATTCAATATTTGAGATGTTTATGAAGCATCTAATATATATACTATATATATATATAATATATATATATATATATATATATTATATATATATATATATACATGTATATATATATATATATACATATATATATATATGTATATATATATATATATATATATATAGATAGATAGAGAGAGAGAGAGAGAGGAGAGAGAGAGTTATGGTATATTCTATTAAGAACGTAGAAGAGTAAAGTATACATCTTGTCAATCTTCAGATTTCACCTTGTGTTATAGTAGTATTATACGTACTTCCATACACACGCACGAACACACGCACACACACGCACACACACACACACACACAGATATATATATACATATATACGTATATATATATATATATATATATATATATATATATATATATATATATATATATCTGTGTGTGTGTGTGTGCGTATGTGTGCGTGTGTTCGTGCGTGTGTATGGAAGTACGTATAATACTACTATAACACAAGGTGGGATTTGAAGATGTACGTATAGCAAAATCCGGAAAAAATTAAAGTGAACATGGTGTGATAAGGGGTAAAATCCAAGTACAGTGTCTTTCTTTAGAGAAAAACTGAAAGGAGAAAATAAAATTAAAGACAGCAGACGTTTACACCCTCTAAGTTAAAAGACTATCTCTCATCTATTTCTCTCCTTTTAACTTATCTCTAAAAAAAGAATGTTGTTCAAAACATTGAATTTTCCAATCCACACGACATGGTCACTATTATTTCTATCCATTTTACTTCCTATAAGTCTTGCCGACGCAGATCAACATCTGCCTGTTCGGATTTTATGGTTATTGGTGTGTGTATGTATGTTTGTGTGTGTGTGAGTGTATGCATATATGTATGCAAGTATGTATGTCATTATTCAGTTTTGTTTCAAGATTTCTTGCCAATAGAGGAAGAGTCGGTTTCTAATCCTGATCCAAGGCTCCTTCGTTGGAATTTGAACATCAACAACAGGGTATTTTGGTGTCCATGTAGGTATATATGTATGTATATATACCTGCAGACCTGTTTTATGCATGTCTTCTTATGCATTTACTTGCATATCTAGATATGCTCATATATACTTAAATGATAAACTTCCCAAATGTTGGTATGAGTACTGGCACTGGAAACACATTATGGGCCACTCTTTCATTGAATGAAGTGAGTTCTGAGATTCAAAGTTTCTTTATTCTGCTCTAATATTCTTCAGTGACACGTGTTTCTCTTATAGGTGCCATTGTAAGATATGTTTTCATCCACCTGAAGCTACTTGCAACATCCCTCATCAGATATAGCGGAAACAGTTAAGACACTGATGAATATGTTGCTAATCTGGTTTAATGTTTTCCCCTTTTCACAAACATATAGCAAACTTCAAACCTGTATCCTTTGAGAATGCTGTAATGATGTCAAGGCTCTTGAGCATATTCTTTGAATATAGTATCAAGTCATCCACAAGGAAACAGTGTGTGATTTTGATATTTCTGCTTCCTTGTGAATCAGTAAGGTATCCTTCAGAATTACTTAACATAAATGACTGGGAGTTTACAAGAAAGTATAAACAATTTCACAGGGAGACTGCCTCCTTGGAATATGCCACTGCCAATACTGCATTATATCAGTGATAATACAGTCACTCCTTGTGTTTAATTTCAAGATGATGGCCCACGGGGAAATCAAGTCAGCTATGAATTCAGGTCGGATATTCTCACTGGAACTTTAGCAAATTCAAGGGTTTCTTGCATCTATAAGTGGAGAATAGAATCAAAGGTTTTCTTGCTGTCTAGCCACATGGAAACTAGGTTCCTTCTATGCTCTTGCACCTCTAACATTACATGTTTGTTTATTAACAATTGCTCGCACATCTCCAGAATATCTCTTCTTCCCAGTTGTTTGTTCTGCTGTGATGATGTTATTGGTTTCACAGCGGCCTTGGAGGAAGAGGTTTAAACATGCTGTATATATTTTATGTACGTATGTATCTATGTATACACAGGAAGGTGATGATGGAAGTTGTAATACAGTGCAAAATAGCTGGGGTTCAAAGAAAATCCACAAACCAAGTAATTCAATGGGTGATATGGTGAGTTGACATGTCGAGCTAAAAGCTAGATAGAACTTCACTGTTGCTCTGGGCGTCCAAGACATACCTGTGGAAGCACAGGGATGTGCAAGCTGTCACATAGGTTTATAAAACAAACCTAATTCACATGTAAATTTAGGAAAAGCTGCAATAAAATACGTTGATGGATATACCATCAGTTCTCTGTCACTTGACATTAATATTAATGCTGGTTATATTGATAGTTCAGAGTGCAAAGGAGCATATAAACGTGCAACTATGTATATTCAAAGGAAAGAAGCCAGCTTCACACCAAGTAGATCAAAGTATCGAGCAAGGCATTTTGTTGGGTGAAACGAAGAGAGATTTGGGGAAAGTGTCCTAGCCGAGATAAAGTGAAATTAATTGCGAACCGCTACTTGAAGTGATAAGATGAGAGAAACGTAATACTCTTCTAAGGCTTACGCTGATGTCGGCTGAGAATGGTGGAGAAATATGTGTAGTTTAAATTCGAAGGGGTTTGGCATTTAGTAGCAAGGCAGTGTGACTTACATGCTTGAAATATGTAACTCATTTTCTTAGAATTGGAAAGGAAATTGGAATTCTTGTTGTAACAAATATGCAACAATTATGCAACAATTTATTGTGGATCACATTTAGGAGATTAGGACTCTGTAGACGGTCGATATTAACACAATAATCACTGAACATCAAAGCAATCGTGATAGGACCGTTTGAAATCAAATTAAGCAACTTGGGACTACGTCTCTCAATCATGTTATCAGAGGGTATTTTCATAATATGGCAGACTTCAAATGATTTGCAGAATCCGAAACATTCAGAGTTTTATCAATTTTAAATTATATAGCTCATAATAGACTTGTAACCTTGTCATGCAGAGTTTCCATTCTCTCTTAATAGAAAATTGCTACACAAAATAGAACAGTTGTTGCTACCGGTTTCTTCTTCTCCCTTCAGAACATTCGCAAGTGAAAGTGGTTTACTAACTTTTCCCATTTTTAAAGTTTAGTATACACACACAAACACACACACACACACACACATACACACAAACGCAAATACACATACGCATATTGTTTGCTGATAATTTCAGCAATTCAAGGCACTCGATGCATCTAACATTTCTTTATATATACAGTTCCGTAATTCTTTTAGACGACTCTACTTTCATCCCTAACCTAACTTATTTGTTTAAGTTTTGATTAAAACAGGAAACGTGTGTCGTGTTTTTCAGGAATCATTCTGCCTTTCTTTTTACCGCTTCTAGTCTTTAATAATATCTATATGAGTTTTGTGAGGTTTTTAGTTATGTAGTGTCGAGTGTAGTATGAATGTAGGTATGAGTAGAGAGGTGTCGTTACATGCATAGAGTGCGTGTGTTGCGTGTGTTCCAGGATGAAAATACTGGGGAGGTTAGAAAGAGAAATCTAAAAGTGGAGGACCCGTGTGGTGTAGCTAATCAGGTGCTGTTGAGATTTCCAATTGAACAGTATGAATATATCAACGTGGATAAACCTCGTTTATTTTTTGGTTCTTATACTTAGACACGTAAACGGCGCACATCTAGCTAAAATAAAAATAAAAACACGCCTATAACTACATTAGAATAAGACCTCCGATAATTATATTTGAATCATAATGCTGACACATTCCTAGTAACAGAGAGTAATTCTTTTCACTATCGTGAATTTGAATTTGAAACAGGGCTTTTCTTCACTCAAAGCTGATGTTTAAGCAACAGTTTTGTGTTATACTTTATATTAAAAATACAAAATCAAAACTTTGACCCTTCAAAATATGTACGAAATATCCTGTACGCTAGAGGACTATTTTCTCCATTGGAGTTATCATTATTTTGAAGCCCAGAAGTTTGGATTTAAGCGTCTGAAGATGTAAGGTTTTACCTTAGAATGATATCAGATGGAAATACTACCCGGCGTATGTGATATTTTATCTCTAGGTATGTCAAATATGCAACGGTGTGGTTGCTGTTTGACACCCCAGAGGAGGGTCGCAGATTTGCGAGCCAGCCCTTTGAGGGTAAAGAAATTTTGTTTCTTCCCACTTATTGTAGAAAAAAATTGACGTGGGCTTGGATCTGTGGTTTGCCACCCGGAATTGAACACCAGTGGTTAGGGGATACTATCCGTAGGAGTGTGGGTGGCATAGGTGTCAGGCTCCTCAATGTGAAAATTCTTCCTGCAGATGATTGGGTTGGGTCAAAAGCTGTTTTGACTCTATTTGGACCCAATCAGCTCTGAATCTGGTTATGTCAGATTTTTTGGAAATGGCCGGGTGCAGGTACCCGGTGATTCTTGAGTGCGCCTCCCCCCCCTCAGATGACAGTCTGGCCATATAAAGGAAAACTGTCCTCAGGAACAAAGCAAAGTTATAGAGTAGTTCATTGAGACCTCTGTAGAAGAAGGGACGAAGGCGGCCCAGGGGACCGGGGCAACAATGGGTGCTTACCGAAGGATCCTAGGGATGAGGGAGAGGAGGCAAATCTCCCGGTTACGGAGGAGACGCATCCACCCTCATTTGAGAGAAAAAAGAAGAAGAAGACAAAGGGGACATTGCCGGCAGTCGGTGACATAGCATCGGAATGACCCGGAACCTTGCCGGTAGGGGTTGCGTCACTGACAGGGGAAGAGACACCGTTGGGGGAATTGTGCCGCCAGCGATAGAATTCACTACCTCGAACCCTGAAGAAGAGGAACTATTGGTCTTTTCTCTTCTTCCCCCTTGTTGCCTTCGTCCTTTTTTTCTCCCTCTCTTTGTTTCCTTTGTCCCCTTTCTTTTCTCTCTCTTCTCTCGCGTGACTGCTGGTCAAACCAGCCTTTTGGCCTCCGACCACTGCCGTGAGAACATCGTTGTCTTTGTCTGCCGATAAAGGCATTTTTTCCAAAATACGCCAGCTAAACTAAGTTGTACTGTTTATTAGTCGTAAGACACCTGCTGTTTTTGTCCTGTTTTTACCATTATTGTTTTTTATATTTTATATCCGTGTGGCATCGTCCATTTTTCTGTCCGTTTCATATACATTCGATCCTTCTTCCAAGAAATCTAATGCTCGTAGCTTAGTTTTTCCTTGGTGCTAGCCGGATCGAAGCGATCTCAAGATTAATCAGCCGAAATTACTAGGATGATCCGGTTCTTGAGATATTCTAGTAATTCCAGTAGTTGACGCCTTGTTCTTTTAAGAACCATATAAAACTGGATAATTTGGTAGTTTTCTGTTTATTTCAGTGTCTGAAGCTTAAGATGTGATTGTTGAATCTTGCTTTAAAATTTCCCTCTGTGAGACCCACACATCTCTTGGATGAATCTGTATTATTACCGTTCGTAGAATTTACAGTGGCTTCATAAATAATGGCGTCGGTCATACAGGCTCCGTTTAACGGGCATTAGTCTGTATGTGTGTAAGAATATCCAGCTTCGTGTTGTTGTTTTGCATTCGTGTTGTTGTGTTGTAATTATAATTTTAATGTTTGATGTCGAACTAAAACTAATTTTTAGGTTGTGCCTATTAAATGGCTTTCTATGTTTGTGTTGTATTAGAATAAATCTATCTATAAGGGACGAGAAATATTTACCTATATCAAAGGCCATGGTGTTTCTAATGCAAACACCAGAGACACACGACTACATGAACTACACTCATCACCAGGAATTACCCACTTTCACTAATTGACATGTGCTTTCAACGTGACCTACAATTAAACATCCACGAACTCAGGCATCCCAAATTAAAGAAGGATTTACAACCAAAAGCCCTGCCATACATCTCCACACACAACCCTCTTAACAATAAAGCCTTCGA
>NC_042997.1:37923130-37938130 GCF_006345805.1 Octopus sinensis
ATACACACACACATATATATATATATATATATATATATATATATATATATATCAAAATAAGCAACAAGGATACCCATAGGTAATGCTGTACGATCGCTTCATGCAACTCCATTTAATTGAACAATGCATATCCGGGTGCTTACTTTGATTTTAATCACCATACTTTAAAAGTGTATGGCTAATACCGTACTAAATTCTGGTGCCTCAACTTAAGTACCATATTCATCTGAATCTAAATGTTTGCTATATATATATATATATATACATATATAATATATATATATATATATAGTATATATATATAATATATATATATATATATATATTATATATATAATATATATATATATAATATATACATACATACATATACATATTGATAATAGTTTATCCTAGTGTGGTGGTATTCGGCCACTACGTCTGAGACATCTTTATGAAGGCCATTGCGGAATGAAACAAATTTAATGCGCTTACACCAATGTATTCTCTTGAAATTACATGCTTCTTTTGTAAATGAAGATAAAATGAAAGACTAATTTAAAAAGACACGTTCATTTATTTCCTTTTCTGCAGTACATACTTTTTTTTAACAGAGATATAAATTCACAAACACAGCAAGTTATTTTGAATCTCCATTCGTTTTCAAATTACTCCATAACACAGATATTAACAACGTTATCAATAACGAAGATGTTATAAACATCAATACAAAGGCTTCAGCAAATAGTAACCTTTTACAGAAATATATCGGAACTTAAAAGTAATTCATATCAAACAGTAGATTAACGTTACATTATATAATTATATGTATATTAAAGAAGACAAGTTGCTTTAACGTGATGTAAGTAACCTGACAACGTCAGACCTACATTAATGTCTATTAATATCCTTAGGAGTGCCGGTGATTAATCTTTCTTTCCAACAGAATAATAAAATATTAGATTCTCCGGACAGGAAATCTGTGTAATTTACCAAAATCCTCTGTCAAATGTAATCTCATAGTTCAAAGAGTTTGATCATAATACGCTGCTAATATGTTTATAGCCACACCAATACTGAAGTCAATTTCTACATCTTTTACAACACAGAAATACAGTTCAATGAGATATTACATCTTTCAAATAAATCGTGTTATTGCTTCATGTTTTCTGCTGTATTTTATAAAAAACATAAATTTTGCGAAATGGAAAACACTAAATAATATAATTATACTTCTGTAAATATTGTCTTTATCTACGTGTAAACACAGTCACAAACATACCGTTCAGAAAAGACATACCCATATACACATAAACAAATATACACGTTTGCATAGGCCTGCTGATGAATACGTAAGTATGAAATCACTGTGATACAGGTCTATATTTTTTAAATGTCTTACTTTGAAAAATTGCATTCGGTGGGATTAGTAATATTTTTGGTAGAAATGACTAATTGTCCCTCTTAGCTTGTGGCATGTATGTATAATGCCCTCTGGCATGTATGTATAATGCCCTCTATATATAAATTAATATGTTCAATAAGAAATAATTATTTTCGAAATTTTTTCCCTTATGAGGTTTTCACGCTATCTACCTGACAATTTCTTGTTAAGTTTTCCTTATTAAGTAGTTGTCCTTAATTGCTAAATTTCTATATATATATATATAATATATATATATATATATATAATATATATATATATATATATATATATACAAACAAACACACACATATATACATATACATATGCAAACTTAAGCACGCATACATATATATATATACATACAATCATACACACATACATACGTACATATGTTGTGTGTGTGGGGGGTGAGTGTGTCTGTATGTGAGAGTGTGTGTGTGTGTATCAATGTATGTATAGTGCGTTTACATGAGAGAGAGAGAGACTGAGAAAGCGAGATTTACATATATATATTTAGAAAAATAATCTAAAATATATATTGAGCCAAGCTCTGAGAAATTTTTGGTGTTCTAACGTCTAGAAGGAATTGAAAGTCTACTTAGACACTGCTTTTTCTTCAAAAATGTAGAATCCGAGTTGGTGTGGGAACCTAAATCACAAGTGTGAAGATTAAGTGAATATCCAATAAAACAAAAACCACTTTCGTATGCTTATCAGATTTCTCACACTCTCCAAAGATTAAGATGATGTTCATGGATGAACATGAGAAGGGAACCATAATTCATTTTACTCGCGCAGAAAGGAAACCAAAAGGATTTTTCAACAATACAAATCAATGCTCAATATGTGAGGATAAGGCGGTGAAGAAGCAGAATAGTTATCACGCCGAGCAAGATGCTCAGTGATGTTTCATCTGTGTTTATGGTCAACATTTTTGTAGTCAATAAAATAATTACCAGTTGAGCTCCGAGAGTCGATGTGAGCACTTATCTCCACTTCCGAACGTACTGGCCTTGGGCCAAAGTTCGAAGCCAATAATATGTGAAAATAAAAATAATCCTTCCCTTTGATGCAGGATATTTTTAGCGAGTTTCATCTTGCTTTTCAATTAACAAAAACTTTGTACTATTGTTTCTTTAATCTCGCTGTGCCACCAACGAAAGCCAAACTATTGAGTATTCTTTAATGTTCGTTGGTCAGAATTTTGATGGACGGACATAGAATAGTGATGGCAGAATATTGTTATAGTCTCTACATAGCACACAACGCACAGGTCTTCCACTGAAGTTTATCAAGGTCTTGATAAAGACTGCAAAGAAAGACATAACTTTACTGGACTAGCGACATCCAACCTGTTGCAATTATCGGTAACATATTACTTTCATTGATTAATTTCAAGTGTCAATATAGATTCGAGGGAATACCAATCCTATTTTATAAAGATTAAAGGTTACAGGCTAAACAAGTCTCACAATTTCCACAGTCTGGAATAATTTGCTGCACAGACCACCTGTGTGTGGTCTTTGCGGTTATATCCCATCCAGAGATATTATACGGAAGAGTTATGCCTGAAAGACCAAACAGTATAATGAATGATCTACATCTTCGACGTTATATTATCCCTCGGTCAATGACTCTCGACAGAGGGAAAGTATATTTTCTTGTTGAATAATTAGGCGTGTTTTGTTAGATTCACGTTCGTCTCTCAAACGAATCTGTTCGAGCGCATGCATGTGGTGTGGTTGCTATACTTGTAGCTTCTTTACTTCAAATACAGCTTTATAAAGATGTATCAATAAAATAGAGTACCAACCGACTATTGTCGACTCTGGTATCATGATATCGGCTAATACGATTCACTTAATTTTCAAGTGTTGCAGGCTGGTATAATCGCTAAAAGATGGCGAGAAAAACCAGTAATTTTCGTAGAAGAGTTTTGCTGCGACGTCAGTAATGGAATGATCTTGGAGGGATGGGAAACAAAGTTCAGTTTGTAAGGAATTGTTTCAGAATGTAAGGAACCGTATCAAAATGCCGCTCTAATGATATTGCTTTTCTTCTGCTCTTAACATATTTACTAATTTATGCACTAAGACAATAATTTTGAAAGCAGGATGGTGTGGTGAGGAAAGCAGGATGGTGAGGATGTTATGGAGTTTTTATGTATATTCTGTTATTTCCACAAAAATTTCCACAAATATAGCATGAATGGATGGCGTTTATTTATTGACTCTTCAAAAGTAATCTTTTCCTTCTGTTCCTCTGACCCATGCAGCTAACTCGAAGGAAACATGAGAATATGAAGCCTCTGTTGCAAACAATTAAGTATGAGGAACATAAGTGGAATATCTGTAGTGATCTAAATGTTGTGGCACTTTTACTTGGCACACAGCTGGGTTATACCAAGTTTTGTTGCTTCCTCTGTGCGTGGAACAGTCGGGATAAGAAAAATCATTATGAAAATAATGTGTGGCCGAAATGATCTCTGACTCTTGGACTGAAGAATGTCATCAATCCTTGCCTTGTTGATTCTGAACAAAATTATCTGCATCCTTTGCATATTAAGCTAGGGTTGAAGAGGAATTTTGTTAAAGGTATGGATAGAACTGGCTAGGGATTCACGTATTTGAAAACTAAATTTCCAAGAGTAAGTGACGCAAAACTCAAGGAAGGTATTTTTGTTGCGCCACATATTAGGGAGCTGATGAGAGTCCAAAAGTTTGATGAAGAGTTCAACGATGTTGCAAAAACTGCGTGGCTGTCATTTGAGGAAGTTTGCAGAGAGTTTTGGGGATTCAGAGAGAAGAAATCTCTTCTGTCATTGTGAAAGAGCAACTGACAACAGAAAGGCCTTGGGATGCAATATGAGCCTGAAAATTCGCTTCTTGAACTCTCGCTTGGACATTTTCCCTGCAAATCTTGGGACTGTCAGTGACGAGTACGGCGAAAGGTTTCAGCAGGACGTCCTGAACAGGGAAAGTGGATCTCTACTATGTTGGCCACTAAAAAGGGGCGTTCCAGAAGCTAAATGTAGTCGAAAATCACACGCTTCTACGTTTTACAAGTAGGTTTCCTTGTAATATCAGTCTGGATTTTGAATTCATGAAATAAAATTGTGTAACAATTTACGTATACCATCACAGAAAAACTACGACTTATAGAAAAAATTTGAAAATACACTTGAATTCTACAGATAAAATGCTATTAATTGCACCTACTATTGTTTATGGAACAGAATATTTCACTAATTCTGTTGACCAATTATAATTGTCAGTCTTATTTCTGCATTAATATGCTATATTTATTGTATAATTTAATTTCCCTGTCTTATAAAAACCACATCTTATATAAACATTCTAAAACAGTTGAAATCTGCGTTAAGGCCAATAGGCCCGATATAGTTGTCAGAGATCATTAAGAAAAAATGCGTTCTAATTGATACTTCAATAACAGCAGATGTCAATATTTCTCTGAAAGAAATCGAGAAACTTTCAAATTACAAAGACCTGGAAATAGAGTTAACTGGAATGTGGAATCTAAAAACAGAAACAATAGTAGTAACAATATCACATTAGATAAAGCAAACGAAGTAAGAGAATTAGACCAAAGTCAGACGTACAAATACGTAGGAATCAATGAACAAGATACTGTGCAATACATACAAATGAAAGAGAAGATAAGAAAGGAATACTATAGACAAATTAGATTAATACTTTAAACGGAGTTCAATGCGAAAAGCAAAATAATAGGTATCAAAAATCTAGCCTTCCCAATTATAAGTTACATCTACAATATTCCTAATTGGAGTTTAAATGACCTAACGAAACTAGGTAAACGAAACTAGAAGGGAAAACAAGCAAAATAATGACCGAATTGAAGATGCACCATTCAAGAACATAGAAATAAAATTGTATGTTGGTACTTAATCTCTGATCGTTACAATGACGTAATTCAGTATTGAAAGTTCACTTGATTTTCATTTTGAAACGCATGTCAACGGAAATAAAGAAAGATTTGCAAAATAAATTGGTCCATTTCTTTTATAACATCTCCACTATATTTAAGAGGTAACTGTACTGGTAAATATTTGGCTTGTAGAAGCCGTCATAATTTGAATTTCTCTTAACTCCCTCATTATTCATGACCTTAGGCAAACCAGATGAAAATCATTGCTAATATGAGTTGTATCCTCAAATTGTGAATAAATGGACTCTGGTATTCACAGCAACCTATACCGAAGAATTAATAGAAGGAAGTTTTCCGACAGTTAATTAAGTTTTAATGTTTTCTTTGCTGTCCTTAGCGGAGTTGAAGATGTTCTTGACAGATACAGCTTCCTCATATCTGACAGTAAACAAGAGGTACTCACGATATATGTGGATACAATGACATGTTAAGTGGATTCACTTTCAGATACATTCATGCACATAATGTCATAGCAAAGAAAGTAGCAAAGTAGACGTCAATAATATTTAGCAAACGCTAAAATCATGATCAATCATATCTAGGAACAAATTATTGAAGATAATTAAATATTAACCCAACCATCACGATTACAGCTAAACGGAAGCTGAGAAATAAGTGTAATTTTCAAGGCTCAAATGTATCTTTCCTAAGATTGTGCTGCAGCTTCATTTCCGTTGAAATAAGCAAGATGTGTATTAGCGCAGCTCTGTATTAAACGTTATCAATGATAAGTGGAAACGTAAGCGCCTCAAATACATACATTTGTAAGACTCACACGTTGACGCATGAGACATTAGATAGTTCATCCGAGAGGATAGCTTTCAAGGAGTATTTTGCGGCCAACAAGGCAATTAACCCCACAGGTTGCCAAAGATCATGGTGTGTTACAATGTACTAAGTGTATACGTCATTACGCTTCAGTATATATATATATATATATATATATATATATATATATATATATATATATATACAAAGAGCAATAAAGATTCAAGTTAATTTAAAAATTTACTTGAATATGGTACCTAACTTAGATGCACCAAAAAAAACTATACTGATTTAACAATACAGTAATGTGGGGTGATTATAAGCGAGAAAGAAGCAACAAGAATGGATAAGTTTTTAGTACGATCGTTTCATACAAGGACAGGTTTTATTAAAAGTTGCAAAGATTACAGCATATAAACGAGTCCCGTACTCATCAGCTAAAATACATGTAAGTTCTCTAGACATCCTAGTGTTTGAGGCTATACTCATGAAGTAATGTAGATAATTAAACAGATTTCTAAAGTTCATTAAAGTTCTTTAAAGATGATGCATAGTCTTATCACAGAATTTTGAAAAAAGTTTATAGCATCACAGAGAAGGTGACCTAATCCATATGAATTTCCATAGATATGATGAGGGATTATATACTCACAGAAGACAAATTTATCCATTGTTATTAGCATTACAGAGAGGGTGAATAAATCTTGTATATATGCACAGATTCCAATGGTGTAATGTAAATTTCCAGAGAAATGGAGATGAATTTCATATTCACAGGCGATAAATTTTACAATGGTTGAACACAATGAGGTAGGTTACCAATCCTTGTTATATGATTAGGTGTTTGCCATATTAATCACATTACTGCCATTCACAAGAGGCTGCAGCTATTTAACTCTTAAGGTTGAAGGGCTTACTAGATCGGCCAAGAATAGAGAAGGAATAGAAAAGAGAGAAAATAATGGAGGAGGGAGCAAAAAGGGGGGGAAGGGGGGCTAAAAGAGAAGAGAAAAGGAAACAGAGAATAAGAAGAAGAAAAAGAAGAAAGAGAAAAGAGAAAGAAATAGGGAAAGAAGGGGAAAAAAAAAAGAAAAAAGAAAAAAGAAAAAGAGGGTTCTAGTTATATATACAGAAAAGCTAGTAGACTGTAAGTCTGGTTTTAATCAACAGGCATCTAGGAATTGGAGGGAATATTATTATTCTTTGACCAGTAAACCGTTAATTTATTGCTGTTGAAATCAGCTATGAGTTTAAAGAGAATCTAAAGAGATAACACAGTCAGGGGTTAAGGGGTCAGATGCTAAAATCACCAGAAAATACATTAGGAAAATCTAAGTATAATCTTATCAAAAAGTCATTAAAATTTACTTATTTAATTTATTCATTTTATTGTCTTAAGAGAGTTGTCGTTATTATTCATACATTGACCGACTACAGGTCAAATCTTATAAGATCATTTACAAGGTGTTAGGGGATTGTCTATCCTAATGAAGATAATCATATTATCACCGAGGGAATAGCCTTATTTATTTAATTATGAATAGAATTATGGGGCTACAGTAACTAATTATATTTATTAGAGTTTGCTATTTAAATTAGATTAAGTTAGGAATTAAAATTAAATATTACAATTAAGATTCAAAATTAAGAATTTAAAAATTGTGAGTTTGAAATTAATAAAGCCTCAATTAAGTAGCGAATAAGTACTATTCATTTCTCTGTTCTCCCGGTGAGATGAATAGTAGTAATTCTACGAACCCTAAATTTTAATAAAAAAGATATATTATGGCTGAATATTCCTTTCAACTGTGCGATACAATCGGATATACAGAACAAATTCAAAGTAATTCTGGAAAAAAATTTCCCTATCTCTCATAGATATCATAAAATTATTTCTAGGAAAACAGTTAGGATTTCTTATTCAACCCTCCCAAATATGTCCACTTTAATAGCTAAAATTAATAATAACAACATTAAACTAGCCAGGAAAGATAGAAATAAAAATAATAATATCAGAATGAATACCAATAGCAATAACAATAATACTACCAACAATAAAAACAGCAATAGGAACTATCAAAACATAGGTGAAATAGTAACCACAGAATGACTAATAACATTAACATTAATAGTAATAATAACAATGCCGATATTAATAGAAGTAATATTGTTAATAATAGAAATAATAGAAATAAGGCTAATGGAGAAAATAAGGAGAATGAAAATATCAGTGATATCTATAACAATAATATACAGTTGGATAAAAAACTAACAATAATAATAACATTACGAATAATATAAGAAATCTTGGTAGGACTTTACGCCTAAATGATGAAACGGAAGGATCAATAAATAATAACAATACTTTAGATATCAGTACCAACTATAGAAATGATATCAAAATAATAGGAACCTTAAACATCTACCCAGGAATAATCCAAGGCCTGAAGTTGTTCCTCCTGTGTGTAAGTGTAGAATAAAATCAAAATGCCCGGCACCTGGTCTATGTAGGGAAAATAATGTAATCTATAAATGTACCATATCCCGGAGAATAACAAATTTTTTACATTGGCTGTACAATTAATTTTTAGCCAGAGTTAGAAATCACATCTCGACTTTTAAATTACGTCATAAAGCTGGCACCACCACACTTTCAAACAAAATCTGGGAACTCAAAATAATAACAAAAATTATACCCTTAATTGGGAAATAGTTAGGAGAGCAATTCCGTATAAAAATAGTAGGGTTGGTTGTCAACTATGCTCCATGGAGACGTACGAAATTCTAAAGCATAGTAAACATAGAAACTTATTGAATAACCATATCGAACTAGGTCAAGTTTGTGTCCCCGCTAAATTGAAGACTTTAAAATATTTAAGTGATTGGAATATTCATAACTAGATAGATAGATATAACTTGATTTCTACTAGTATAGCACTGCTTTAAGTAGATAACTAAGAGTTCTCACATTACAGTTATCTTTATCTTTTTCCTTATTCTACATCAGTTTTCTGAGAACAGAGAAATGAATAGTACTTATTCGCTACTTAATTGAGGCTTTATTTAATTTCAAACTCACAATTTTTAAATTCTTAATTTTGAATCTTAATTGTAATATTTAATTTTAATTCCTAACTTAATCTAATTTAAATAGCATAACTCTAATAAATTATAATTAGTTACTGTAGCCCCATAATTCTATTTCATAATTAAATAATAAGGCTATTCCTCGGTGATAATATGATTATCTTCATTAGGATAGACAATCCCCTAACACCTTGTAAATGATCTTATAAGATTTGACCTGTAGTCGGTCAAGTATATGAATAATAACGACAACTCCTTAAGACAATAAAATGAATAAATTAAATAAGTAAATTTTTAATGACTTTTTGATAAGATTATACTTAGATTTTCCTAATGTATTTTCTGGTGATTTTAGCATCTGACCCCTTAACCCCTGACTGTGTTATCTCTTTAGATTCTCTTTAAACTCATAGCTGATTTCAACAGCAATAAATTAACGGTTTACTGGTCAAAGAATAATAATATTCCCCTCCAATTCCTAGATGCCTGTTGATTAAAACCAGACTTACAGTCTACTAGCTTTTCTGTATAACTAGAACCCTCTTTTTTCTTTTTTCTTTTTTCTTTTTCTTTTTTCCCTTCTTTCCCTATTTCTTTCTCTTTTCTCTTTCTTCTTTTTCTTCTTCTTATTCTCTGTTTCCTTTTCTCTTCTCTTTTAGCCCCCCTTCCCCCCCTTTTTTGCTCCCTCCTCCATTATTTTCTCTCTTTTCTATTCCCTTCTCTATTCTTGGCCGATCTAGTAAGCCCTTCAACCTTTAAGAGTTAAATAGCTGCAGCCTCTTGTGAATGGCAGTAATGTGATTAATATGGCAAACACCTAATCATATAACAAGGATTGGTACCTACCTCATTGTGTTCAACCATTGTAAAATTTATCGCCTGTGAATATGAAATTCATCTCCATTTCTCTGGAAATTTACATCTACACCATTGGAATCTGTGCATATATACAAAGGATTAATTCACCCTCTCTGTAATGCTAATAACAATGGATAAATTTGTCTTCTGTGAGTATATAATCCCTCATCATATCTATGGAAATTCATATGGATTAGGTCACCTTCTCTGTGATGCTATCAAAACTTTTTTCAAAATTCTGTGATAAGACTATGCATCATCTTTAAAGAACTTTAATGAACTTTAGAAATCTGTTTAATTATCTACATTACTTCATGAGTATAGCCTCAAACACTAGGATGTCTAGAGAACTTACATGTATTTTAGCTGATGAGTACGGGACTCGTTTATATGCTGTAATCTTTGCAACTTTTAATAAAACCTGTCCTTGTATGAAACGATCGTACTAAAAACTTATCCATTCTTGTTGCTTCTTTCTCGCGTATATATATATATATATATATATATAATTACTCATGCACACACACAAACACATACACACGCATATATTTATATATGTAATTGTATATATTTATCTCCGGATCATTTTATCAATAACAACTCAGGTAATGGTTTGTTATACTCCTTTGAATAATTATTAGGCAATTAGTTAAGTAACTGACCTCTTAATACCCGAGTGTTTGATTAATCGTTTGATCAACCAGATGCATCTCACATCAAAAATAACCACGAATGACAAGGGTACATAACTGATGCGATTAGGAATGTTATCGAAATGAACCTGACAAATCAAATCATTGACTGATTGATCGTTATTTTAAACCAATGTTTTCATAACTGGTCAGTTCCAACTTCGTAGTGAAATGCATAAATAGATATCGGGTCATAAAATACATAATGTGGATTTTTTTATACTTCTTTTACTTTTCAAAATTAAGATAAACTAATTTCTTTTATAAGCAAAAATATATATTCTCCTTCATTTTCTACAATGCTTTCCCATCTACCCTGTAGATTTGCAAGGCCTCTTTTCTAATATTCTCGTGACCGTGGCGAAAAATACTCTTCCGGTACTGTTCGGACCTCGTCTACACAATTCATATACCTACAAGTATACATGTACATATATATATATATATATATATATATATATATATATTATATATATATATATATATAGGCATATAAACGCACAGAGAATGCTAATTTTCATAAAGAAAAATACGTAGCACTTCAAAATGGCACACTTTGTGATTTGAAATCTGAAGGTTTTCGTTGCAATAAGATTCCTGTACACGTTAAATACAAGTTTGCAAATTTCAAAATCTGTGTTCAGAGATCTTAAAGTTAGCCTCTGGCAACTAGAACTTGTAGAGGTTTCCTTAACTTACTAAAACTATATTTACACTTTACATATATTCTTTTCTACTCTAGGCACAAGGCCCGAAATTTGGGGGGAAGGAGCCAGTAGATATGATCGACCCCAGTTCGCAAGTGGTACTTAATTTATCGACCCCGAAAGGATGAAAGGCAAAGTCGACCTCGGCGGATACTTAACATATATTGAAAAATGCATACGCGCGATTCTTCTAGATAGAAATGAACTAAAATTGTGCGAGTTGCATTTTTGGTAAGTCGAATATTTTCGAGAAAATTTAACACACGCCTATGTTTACAAATGATACAGAAAATAACATGTATGACTATTATACGTGTAAAAACTGTAAATTACGGTTCGGTAAGTTTTAACTCTATGGTTAAAATAATTTATCGATAAATTTCACGGTATTCTATTTTCACAGAACATAATTACTTCTGAAGAAAATACATGCTATGTATTACTGCCTTGTAGTTACTCTCAAATAATTAAATTGCGATCATACTGTAGTGATTCGAATGTTTGATTTATGCGCACGCATGGGGTACTAAGCCGTTATTTCATTACATCCATCTGGTCCCAATTCAGTCACTACTTAGTTATATCTTCGTGTATATATTAGAGCTCTTCAGTGACAGAAGCAAACAAAATCATTTAACGAAGCATCATTTTCCTCTTCCAGCAAGGTGTATACAATGAGGAAATGAAAACGTACAATCAACAAGAATTTAAATTTTACATATCTAAGAATAACTGGCTGTTCAATCAACTTTTCTCCAATGGGGCCTACATTGATTCAGAAGTGACCTGAAAGAAAATTGTTATAATTTAGTTTCGCAAAATACAGCATATAACTGTTAGGCCAAATATTAGGTCAACTATTATAACGGTAAAATAGAAGATATCTAAACATAAATTTTTACCACGGGAGTTTGAATGTGTTCGTATTAAACTCACTTCAGAGTAAACGAATTTCAAAATTCATTTGTTTTTCATGTTTATGGTAAATAATAATTTCATAGAAAAACATACGTATATTGCATCTGTAAAAATAAATGTCACTACATTATATAACATTTCTCTCAACGAGCGAAACAGTAATCCTGATATGCGTATACATATACACATATAAACACACTACACACATATACCACACAGACACACCACACACACACTCACAAACGTACACACACAAAGTTAAATTTGCAGAAAACAAAAGACGAAGACAGGTGGAGGAACAACAAGCAGGTGTTTTAGTTTGACGCTCGGGAAGAATAGGAAAGTCCAACATAGGTTTTCTTATCTGTTGTATTATCATTCAGCGTTGCGGTAACTTTTGCCTTATATATGACAAATTTAATAATAAATCTTTGTTCAGGTGAACAGAGTCCTGGTTTGCGACAATTATAGACCTATATTGGATTATGTGAAGGAGAATTTAAAATTCGCTCTGTTAATCACATAACCTTCTTCCGACATAAGGACAAACGCAAAGCTACTAAATCGACTAGCTATGTTTAAATGTTAACGAAGCATCACATGTGATTACGTGGAAAATAATTGAGAAATCCACACCATATATTAATAGATCACATAAATGTTGCTAAGTTTAGCTGAAAGAGCTCAGATCCTTTTCAGATTTAAGATCCCTAACTCTCTACTAAACACTAGGTCTGAAATCTTCAACGGTTGCAAACATATGTGTAAATATATTTTGATGAATAGGAACATATATGTATATATGTATATATATATATATATATATATATATATATATATATATATATATATTCATAATATTTTTAAAAATTATAGTACGTTTATAATTGTCAATATTTATACTCCACGAAACCTATACTCTTTACTCTTTTACTCTTTTACTTGTTTCAGTCCTTTAACTGCGGCCATGCTGGAGCACCGCCTTTAATCGAGCAACTCGATCCCGGGTCTTATTCTTTTGTAAGCCCAGTACTTATTCTATCGGTCTCTTTTGCCGAACCGCTAAGTAACGGGGACATAAACACACCAGCATCGGTTGTCAAGCAATGCTAGGGGGACAAACACAGGCACACAAACACACACGCATATATATATATATACGACGGGCTTCTTTCAGTTTCCGTCTACCAAATCCACTCACAAGGCTTTGGTCGGCCCGAGGCTATAGTAGAAGACACTTTCCCAAGGTACCACGCAGTGGGACTGAACCCAGAACCATGTGGTTGGTAGACAAGCTACTTACCACACAACCACTCCTGCGCCTATATGGTTAGGGAATGGATTCAGAATTATCCAACGGAATATTCATTTAATTTCTTATCTTATAAGAATTTTATTGGCTTAATACGTTAACTGTTGAATAAAAAAATTTGAATAACTAACTGAGAGGAAAGTGGTAATCGTTTTGAGTTAATCCCTTACTTTTTACTAAAATAATTATTATCGTTAATCAACGAGCTAAGTAAACCTTGTACCTGATTATGGAGACGATAAGTATTGAAGTATCCCTGAAAGACATTCACATTCCACTACCACCAAGAGAAGAGTATATTAGAGTATATTAAAGACCACACATATGAGATATATTATTTTTACCCCATATAATATGGAAAGCCTACTTACATGATAATACAGAAGATCTTTCAAATACGCTAATTAATGAATGCATTAGGCAAATACGCTAATTAATGAATGCATAAGGCAAATACCCACCATCCAAACACCAACTGGTGCCTTTTGAAGTGGAACTCTGGGGAAATGTTAAAAATGTAAAGTTTCATAAATTCCTTCTTAGGAACGGCATATTTTAACTAAAGAACTTTTGGATAAAGATAAGGATGGTATTCTGGTTCATGCAGATAAATCGGGTAACCTTTACCATCTAAACTACTTAATGTATCACTCGCTTCGAAAGAAAGAGATAATTAAAAACAATAACATTACGGATTCCAAAAACCTGAAAAAACTAAATCATCAGGCAAGCAAATTATGCTAAGATATGATTTAGAAAATAAAACGGAACCTTATGAAGCTAAGGTAGAAAGAATTATTCTTAAGGACCATAAACGTAACTTTGATTCTAATCCAACACTTAGTCTTGTATGTCCTTTTAAATATGATCTTGGTAGATTTAGTGAATTCATATTTGATAGATATATACCGAAACCTAGGGATATAATTAAGTTAAATCTTTGGTCCAGTTCAAATGAAGTGATTAACTGGTTTACACAAATAAATGACAAGGATAAATCTAAATTTATCCAGGTAGATATTTCTAATTACTATGTTTCTATAAACCCAATACTACTTAATAAAGTGTTGATGTTTGCAAAGAAAAATTCGGAAATAACTAGGGATAAAATAGATGTTATTTTGGCGGCTAGAAAATCTGCCATTAAATTAGAGAATGAATATTGGATTAGGAAGGATAGGCTGAATATGTTTAACATTACTATGGGTTGGGTTCTACAAATTTGGCACAAGTTACTGATTTGATTCCTATATATTGTTTCCTCTGAATAGGGAACTCCCTGAAATA
>NC_042997.1:37943130-37998130 GCF_006345805.1 Octopus sinensis
AGTCATGACAGCAGTATGTATTGAGAAATGTGTAAATGGACTTGATAGATTACTGGGGGATGTCTTAGAGAAATCACATTATTTTTGTTGATACAGCATTCTATTGCAGCTATATGACATGTGTTTGCGACTAAGTGACATGCGATGACGATTCACTCACGAGCTGAAATAGACTCCCAGCTTGTGTGTCATGAATGGTTATGTGGACCACTCCTAACGAAAGCCAGAGCTTCCTTCGATCACTACATAAAAGGATTTAAGAAAAAATGTTATTTAGATATACTTTTATTTTAGTTGTTTACACTATTTTACACTTGTTTATACACTTATACATTCGGAGTTCACGAACTTCTTTATTTACATTATGAACCATATTCCTTCCGACAATATCAATATGATTACAAAGCTTTTTAGTAGACGGTATTTTCTGTTCGGTCAACGCTAATTTTCAAGTCACTGGAGTCCGTTGTTCTACACATAGCGACGTATAACCATCGGAGTCGGAAAAAATACACCTACACGTTCTGAAGACTGGCCCTGTGCCTTGTTTGCTGTGAATGCGCGAGCGGATCTTGAGCATTGCAAAAAATCAAACTAAGACTTACCTCTCACTGTACTATACGAATAATGTCTGGATGTTCTGGTACCATGGGTTATTTTCATGGACAAAACTGAGATGTAAACAGCAGCCGCTTTGATTAGCCGTTTTGAATCATGCTCAAGACTGACACACTTCAATAACCAAGAAATAATCACACACACTATATACTGACACACACTTTTTCCATTTTATTTTCGCTATTAAACATCCTCGCGACTCGACGGGACAACGAGCTATACGATGAGTTACTTGGGAAATGAAGGGGTAATATCGCAAATCTAAACCGTCTAAATTTACGAACTATAGTGGGGTGGAATCCAGAGTTAATCCCCGTCACCAGAATTTTAGCAAAAGCAAATTAAAGATGATTCATTAATACAAAACTCAATATCCACTAAATAATCATAGTATTTCCCATTTTGTCCCCGCTAAAACCTTCCAGATTACCTCCTTCGTAATCCTGAAAAACATCATGGCCTATGGTCGAACCGTTTGACAATGAAGAGGGAACAGACAAATAGAAGGAGAGATGGAAAGACAGACGGACAAACGGACAGACAGACGGGCATAACGCCCATTATAATAAGATTATGCACCAAATATAACTGCGCATTATGTGATAGAGAAAAATGCCGAAGGAGATCGGCATGTAAAGTACTTTAACAGCGTAATATATTTTATGAACATTGTTGCTTTGAAGCCTTAGAAATATATTTTATATTGAGTTTTGTATAAAATATAAGATAAGGCATTTCAAAATATTGATAGATTGAAATGCATTTTTATATTACCTTTATACAATTGTGTTCCTTACTTGTCTTCACTAATCCATTACAGAAGCTTTTAAAATTCAATTTTAAAACATCCTGTCTTCATATTATATAAATATCAATTACATACAGTATAGGAATACACCAGATATTTGTTTTATATATTTCAATAATATACTAATGGATATTATATTTGTGTGTATGAGTATGTATTGAATTGAGTGGTAGATTATAAATGCATGTTTTACACTAGTGTATATATGTTTGTGTATGTGTGTGTGCATGTGGTTTTAGATAGATTAATCAACGCAGTAAATTCTGCGTACCCTTTCGTGTTGATGCAGCCATTTGTGACTTCAAATCCGAAAAATACACTTTCAAGTTTATATATTCAGCATCCTGAAATAAAATTCAAGGTTCTAGTAGAATATAATTGCTCATGATGTGACCGCGTGGTATTTTGGGCAAACGTTTTCTCCTGCAGCCTCGGAGGCGACCAAAGCTTTGCGAGTGGATTTGGTGGGAGGAAGCTGAAAGCATTACCGGTTCGCTCGTTGAGTATCAATATATTAGTGGATGCGCAATGGCTCAGTGGTTAGGGTAGCGGACTCGCGGTCATAGGATCGCGGTTTCGATTCTCAGACCGGGCGTTGTGTGTGTTTATTGAGCGAAAACACCTAAAGCTCCACGATGCTCCGGCAGGGGATGGTGGTGATCCTTGCTGTACTCTTTCACCACAACTTCCTCTCACTCTTACTTCCTGTTTCTGTTGTACCTGTATTTCAAAGGGCCGGCCTTGTCACTCTCTGTGTCACGCTGAATATCCCCGAGAACTACGTTAAGGGAACACGTGTCTGTGGAGTGCTCAGCCACTTACACGTTAATTTCACGAGCAGGCTGTTCCGTTGATTCGGATCAACCGGAACCCTCGTCGTCGTAACCGACGGAGTGCTTCCCCATTCCATCCATCAATATATGTTAAGTTAGTTTTCTTCAGTAGTAGTAGGAGTAGTAGTAGTAGTAGTAGTAGTAGTAGTAGTAGTAGTAGCAGTAGCAGCAGCAGCAGCGGCAACAGCTGCTGTTGTTTTTGTTGTGCAGTTTCTTGATTTGTTGGGGCTGTAAAAATGTATTTTCCTTTCCAGTTTCTGTTTCTTGTTTATTCGTTCATTCATATAAATTCTTACAACTTGTTTACTTTAGCTGGTGGTTCTTTCGTTTTGTGTTCTTTATTTATGCCGAGAGGTGGATCCGAGGAAAAGTGGAAGACGTATTTTGCATTAGATATAAGCGGCAGAATAAAATTAAAATATGTTAGGAAATCGATACTAAGGTCTGGCCCAAGTAGATATGAATATTCCAAAGTGCTCGTTAAGTGTTCAAGACTAATGTATAAATCAAAATCTAATTTACTTTTTTACGCTTCCACATGTAAAGCTCCGTGAAAAGATTGGGGAAGATTTTTCTCCCGTCCGTCGAAATCCGCAGTAAAATGATATTGATGTAAACGATTAGAATATTTTCAAAATTTGACACAAGGCAACCACTTTTGGTGATGAGGAACAGTCGATTGTATAACTGTTATTTATTTATCGACCTCCGAAAGGACGGAAGGCAAGGTCAACCTCGACGAAATTTGAACTCAGAAGGTAACCACTGACGAAATACCTATTTCTTTACTACCCACAAGGGGCTAAACACAGAGGGGACAAACAAGGACAGACATAGGTATTAAGTCGATTACATCGACCCCAGTGCGTAACTGGTACTTAATTTATCGACCCCGAAAGTATGAAAGGCAAAGTCGACCACGGCGGAATTTGAACTCACAACGTAACGCAGTCGAAATACCGCTAAGCGTTTTGCCCGGTGTACTAGAGAGTCTGCCTGCTCGCCACTTTAATGATGGTAATTATAATAAAAAATGAAAATAAGTAATATTAATGATATTAATAGCAACAAGGTGTAGTCGAATACATCGATCCCATGATGTATCATTTAACATCTTATATTTATTCTATCCGCCTCTTTCGCCGAACTACCACAATACAAAACGAACCCAAACCGATTTTCTAATGGTGGTGGGTTACAAAGAAAAACATAAAGACAAACATGTATAGATATCTATACATATAAATATACGACAGATGTCTCTCAGTGTCCGCCTGCCAAATTCACTTACAACACAAAAGTCAGCACAATGCTGCTGTAAAAGACAATTCGTAATATACCACGTAAGGAACTCAACCCACAACCATCGTTTACGAAACGGACTTCTTACAATACAGCCGCGCCTATGCATTTTACGCTTTACACAAAGCAAACAATTTCAAGGCATGGGAGCAGTCTACAACAACTACGGCAATATTTTACTGGTACGTAATAATATCGATCTTGCTTATACAATATAATAATAATAATAATAATAATAATAATAATAATAATAATAATAATAATAATAATAATAATAATAATAATAATAATACAAAACCAAATATATGGCACACTAGGCATAACAACACGAACTTCCAACCTGTTGTCTCTTGAGGTCTCTGGGTGAGACTTGGAGCCAACTTGTACAAATTTAAAGCAAAAGTCAAACATAGAATAATAATAATTAAACTAATAATAATATAATAATAATATAATAATAATAATAATAATAATAATAATAATAATAATAATAGAAATAATAATAGTAATAATATTAATAATAATAATAATAATGATAATAATAATAATAAAAATTAAAATAATAATAATAAAGTAATATTAATCATAATTTAAGAAACATGTACCTGGGGACTTTAGAAATGGATAAATTGGTGGAGAAAGAAATGACAGAAAAATTTAAAGTGGTGTACTTGCGCAGACTGAGATTGAACCTTATGTCGAAATTAAACGGACGGAATAAGGTCGAAACTAACAACACCTGGGCGGTTTCACGCCTTAGATATGGAGCAGAGGTAAATAAATGGACAGTAGACGAACTAAACATTTTAGACAGAAAGACAAGTGGCTGACTAGATGTGGGATACTCCACCCAAAAAGTGACACAGACGGACTGCATGTACCAAGAAAAAGAAGGGGAAGAGGACTGATTGGATGCGAACACAACATTAGCGCAAGAGAAAACAAAATAGAACGGTATATAAAAATGCCACAGAACTGCTATTATTAGAAGTACGAATGTCAGGCTTGTGTAGAATGAAAGATTGCAAAGATAAAGCACTATACAAGAAATTGAAAACGAATGAAAGTGAAAATAGGTTGGTAAAGAATAGAATGCATGGCCAATTTCATAGAGACAGAAAAAAGGATGGCTGTGGATAACTAAAAGTGATTTAAAATCGGAAATGGAGGCTCTAATATGTGCTGCCCAAGATCAAGCACTAAGTACAAACTATATAAAATACACAGTAGACTACACACCAGAAAGTGATAAGTGCAGAATCTGTGGACAAAATGGTAAAAACGTATGGCATATTACTAGCAAATGTACGCGACTATCACAGAAGGAATGTAAGAGACACCTCGACAATATAGCAAGGCTTGTCCATTGGACACTCTGCAACAAGTATGACTTGAGAGAGAAAAATTTGGTACGACTACAAGCCTGATGACATCGTCGTAAATGGAAATGCAAAGATCCTATGGGATTTTATGATTCAGTGCGACCATGAGATAAATAGGAAGCCGGACATAGTCTTAATTGAAAAAGAAAAGAAACTATGCTGGATCATAGATATAGCATGCCCAGCTGACAAAAAAGGTATGCGATAAGAAAGAAAGAAAAGTTGAGAGATATGACAGGTTAGCTTGGGATGTTAAGCAGTTGTGCTCGATGAAAAAGCTAGCAGTATTACCAATAATTGTCGGAGCCCTGGGAACAGTGAGCAAAAATCTCGAGAAGTACGTGGAAGAAATAGGGGATGCAGTAAGGGTGGAGCACTTGCAGAAAACAGCACTGCTTGGAACCGCTCGAATACTCAGGAAGGTGCTTGAACAATAAGAGGTGTTACCTTAGTTCACTGGCACTGAAGAGCTGACACTCTAGTACATCTCCAGCATTAGAAGCTGTGCAAAGGCAATGATAGCAGTAGTAGTAGTAGTTGTAGTAGTAGTAATAATAATAATAATAATAATAATAATAATAATAATAATAATAATATAATAATAATAATAATAATAATAATAATAAAAACGGAAAAAAGCTCTCAAAGTACAAATACCTTAAATAGAGATAACCTGAATGTGGAGCCTAAAATAATATGTGCATTATGTATGATTAAAAAAGCATTGAAACAAATACGTAACCAAAACACCTGGACTTGCAAATGTATAAAACATACAGAAAATAGCACTACTAGGTACCGTGCATATTGTACGTAAAGTACTTCCAATACAGTGTAACTGAGAGCACGAAAAGAAACCATAGCGAAATGAAACCAAGATACAGAAGGCTTCGCTCGGTACTACAATGGAAGCTTATGATAGAAATAAGATAATGATAATAAAATAATAAACAACAGCTACTACTAATACAACCACTACAACTATTACCTCTACTACTAATACTACCAACACTACTACTACTACTACTACTACTACTACTACTACTACTACTAAAACATGATAATAATAATCATGATGATCATGTTCATAATCACGTTGATATTCGTTATGATGATGATGATCATGTTGACGATGATAATCATACGAAAGAAGAAAATAATGCTTCTGCTAGCCTATTTGTGTATGCATATTTGTGCGTGCAATTTTGCCTGCATGTTTCTGTTAGTTAGATAGTGTGTGTGTGTGTGTGTGTGTGGTGTGTGTGTGTGTGTGTGTGTGTGTGTATGCATGTTTTTGAGTGCCTTCGTGAAAATCTTTTCCGGAAGAGCATTGTAAATATGTTTTACAACAAATGTTTCGTATTTACCATTCTTCTTTTTTTTTTCCAGTTTTTTTTTTGGGGCATGGGGATGTCGGGTCGTTAAGTCTTGCGCTCTTTAGCGAACTTCTACACTGTTGGAATTCCGGTTTGATTATAATGATATCGGTGATTTGTACATTGTACTAAAAAGCCAAACGTGTTGCGTTTCTTACCAATTTATATTCACATTGTAATCTCGTAAATAAATGCACAAATGCATATTAATGCAATGATCTGAATGCAATTATACAAACATGGATCAGAATCTCAGAAAAGGTGAGGAAGTATGTAGGTAGGTAGGTATATACACATCGTAAAATAAATTGAACCATGGAGTTAATGGATATACATCATGACTTGCTGAAAAATTCATCCCAATATACAGTTAAAATATTGAACTTCCTGATATTTTCGTAAGAAAATTCTGAAAATTCGAACTAAAAATATGTTGTCAGATATAAGCAACCTTTATTCCTCTGGCACCAAAGTAAATCTTCTCTTTTCCTTTATCTCTCTCTCTCTCTCTCTCTCTCTCTCTCTCTCTCTCTCTTTCTCTCTCTCTTACACTCTCTACCTCTCTCTTTCTGACTACGTATATTATACATATATAATTGCATATATATATATATATATATATATATAATATATATATATATATATATATAATATATATATGTATGTATATATATATACATACATATGTTTATATATATATATGCAGGTACGTGAATATTCGAATCTACATACGTTATTTAACATGCATATCTATCTATCTGTATATATATATATATATATATATATAGATAGATATACATATACATAGATACATACAAACATTCATACATACATACATACATAGATACATACATACATATATACAAACATTCATACATACATACATACAATCATACATACATACATACATGCATACATACATACATACATACATACATACATACATACATACATACATACATACATACATACATGTAGACACACATAGACATACGAGCTTGCATATATACATACATTATAGGCTTCAGAGAAAATTCAGAAAAATAAACAATACTTGTTTTCCATTTGTTTTTTGGGGTTTTTTTCGGTTTTATAGTTTTTGATGTTTTTCTATGCATGTCTTTTGAATATTTCTTTGAATGAGTGAAAACCGACAAACGCATATTCATAAAGACAAATATCTATCTATAAGATTTTAATGATCAATGAAATATGCAATATACAAATTTACATATAATTTGCATACCTTTAATGACATAGGTATGGTTTATAGATTATGCTGTGAAAAGAAATAATATACCAGTGGATTGTAAGAAAAGGAAACCTTTAATATCGCACAAAATTAATTCAGTAGCATGTAACTTAAAACCGTGTCGGCCAAACGGGGATTATTATTAATATACACGTATTCTGTTCACTACTGTCATATTAATACTGTTCTCTTATATTATTCATTATGTATAATTATCTTGCGATGTGCGCTATCTTTACAAATTGAGATATCTCAAACTGAATATATGACTCAAGTATTAGAAATAATATATATTTTCAAGAAAAATACATACAGAATATGATTGTGTACTTATGAATATTCTATTAGGAAAATGAGATGGACGTAATTGTGTGACATGTTTTTTTTTTAAAAAGTAAATGTAATTTCTCTGAGCTGGAAGACACGCACTGGCAACTTATTTGATTCTATGTGATGTTAGTTAAAGTGTTATTACAAAATCCCGGTGTGTTTCCTACATTAACTTTTGAAATAATCATATGGAGATAAACAATAATTCATTTCTACATTTTATCTTTTTTTAATTTTGTATTTTAATATATTTTATCTTTTACTTGTTTCAACCATTTAACTTCGGTCATGCCGTGGCACCGCCTTCAAAGGATTTTTAGTGGGAGAAATCCACCCCATGACTTATTTTTGTAAACCCTGGTACTTATTAACAACGGTAGGAGACAAACACAGACACAAATACACACACACACAACGAAACACACACACACACACACAAACACACACACGCACATATATACAACAGGTTTCTTTTAGTTCGCGTTTACCAATCCATTACCAAGGACTTGGTCGACCCGAGGCTATCGTAAAAGAAACCTAACCAAGGTGCCACACATGGGACTGATACCGGAACGGTGTGGCTAGGAAGCAAGCTTCTTATCACACAGCCACGCCTACGTCAGTGGACACACCTGCGCCTCTATATATCTGTGGATTTCAACAAGGGAATGGGAATTAACGAGAAATATAGCTACTAAATTTACCGTACAGAGCAGTAGCTGCTCATATATGCATACATACATAGTTATATGCATAAATATATACAATTCAATTGTTAACTGTTCTTGCTGGCCAGTAGATTCATAACCAAAACCAATGTGTTGTTGACAATAATATCGTTCATGTTTTTATGTATATAACACCAAATTCTATGTATGAAGCAGTCGAGATAGTCACAATGTAAGGGATTGTGTCATTTGAACAGCTGTTAAAGATATTCCAGGTGATAGGAAGGAACTCATGTGAAGATCAAAGACGGACAAAGAGAAACACATAGCTTTAAATTCTGTATTTGCATGCATAGAATAAGCAGGTATGAATGTATACATTCTTTGTATCAAAAGCTTCTATATATGAAAACTCATATATTCTATTCAGATTTTGAATTACAATTTAAATATGAATAAAATACAAAAATTATCAAATCAACAAGAGAATAAAATTTTCGTCTATCTTATAAAAAATTCATATGGGATATTATTTGTTTCGAATTTTGAAGCAAGCCAGCAATTTAGCGGGAGGGTCGATTACAGCAGTTCAAGTTCTATACTGGTACTTATTGAATCGACTCCGAAGAGACGAAAGGCAAAGTCAGCCACGTCGGAATTTGAACTTAGAATATACAGACGAACGAAATGCTACGAAGCATTTTATTCTGCTATATCGCCGCCTTCATATCAAATAATATTTAATATGTCAAAAAATATATTATGGCTGCTAGAACATAAGTGATAAGTATTAATATGCTGACATAACGATACATTTCGAAAGCTCGATCCGAATCATTTAACTCCATATTAAACGTTAATACTTCATTAGAAATGTATGAAAACTATTAGAATCAGTTTTTTTCCCTTATGTCAAAAGTCACATGTTACGATTCAAGTAATTCAAATATGATTTTTCAATTCATATCAAGCAACGGATTACGGTTTGTATAAACGCTAGTTTTCCTAAATGTTTTGAAAAAGTAATGCTTTAAATGAATTTTACTTATATTAATTTTCCTTAATTATGCATGTTAATTGGGTAATTATAGAATTAATTATGGTTATTACGAATAATGCACATTCTGAAAGTAATTTAAACGCGTCCACTCTTCACTACACTTGATACATCATTTATATTTTATACATCATTTTTTAAAGATTCCATCTTCTGTCTTATATATGTGTATATAAAAAAAAAAGACTCCGCCGGTTACGACGTCGAGGGTCCCAGCTGATACGATCAACGGAACAGCTTGCTCGTGAAATTAACGTGCAAATGGCTGAGCATTCCACAGACACGTGTACCCTAACGTAATTCTCGGGGATAATCAGCGTGACACACAGAGAGTGACAAGGCTGACCCTTTGAAGTACAAGTACAACTCATTTTGCCAGCTGAGTGGGGACTGGAGCAACGTGAAATAAAGTGTCTTGCTCAAGGACACAACGCGTCGCCGGGAATCGAACTCACAACCTTACGATCATGAGCCGAATGCCCTAACCACTAAGCCACGCGCCCTCACTTATATGTGTATATATATATATGCTGACACACACACACATATATATATATGCATATATGTAATATATATATATATATATCTATATATATATATATATATATATATATATATATATATATATATATATTATGTAGGTATATATATATATGCATATATACATACGTATATGTATATACATACATTTAAACGTATATATATATACTCATATTTGGGCAGAGGACGTCACGAAACATGTACAACGAAAAAACGAAGTACCAGTACTTGGAATGTGAACTGTTTTTTCAAACAACGAAAGGCACACATGGAAAACAAGACAAAAAACACAAAAAACGACCCTTCGTCATTTGTTGGCTGTTTTTCTACTCTCGTATTTCGAGTATTTAACAATAAGATATGCTTTTGATAAAACAGTTGCTCCCACAAAGCAAATTAAATAATATTTGGGATTTTGCAGACGGTCAACATTGGTAGCACAAACGGGACAGTAAAAACAAACAGGAAGGACTGCTAAGCCTAAACGATGCTGTGGTGACGAACGCGTAAATCAAGCTTGGACGTGAGACAGACATGAACACGTGTTCCTTGAACCAGCTACACCGGAGGGAAAACAGAAAGACAGTTAGGAAGAAAAGGATGGCCGATGGTCACGTGGGAGACACATGAGCAAGGGAGGGAGAGCGAGGGAGAGAGAATGACAGAGAAAGAACTGTGAAGGTGAGAGGAAAAAATTGGAGGTAGTATAAGTGAGAAAATACAGGATGGGAGAAGGGGAGAAAGAAAGAGAGAGAAATGAAAGAGTAATAGGATAGAATAATAGAAGCGAAGGTAAAAGAATGAGAGAAAGTAAGAAAAACGAAAGAGTAATATATATATATATTTGTATATATATATATATATATATATATATATATATTAGATTCTAGTTTAGTCTACATTCTCCATTTAGATATATAATTTTTCTCATTAACTTTCATGCAGATTTATATATTTGATTCTTATTTTGATATTACAACAAAAGGTCATTGACTCCAGTCACACTGAACTGTTGTTTTCGATTTATAAATATTGAATCCCTAGTACAAACACACTGGCCACTTGGCTTGGACAACGTTATGAACCTGTTTGGTATATAAATAGTATACTAGCACACGAGTATGTAAGCTGATTAAAGACTTCCGATTAGTGATCTAAATCCATATCGTCTAAATTTTAAACTATATTGGGATAAAATGCTTGATTTATGTCGTTTAAGCGAGTTATAAATTCTGATATCTACATCAATAAATGTCAACACTTTTATTTCCTCGTTGAATAGAAATCAATATTTCAGAAAAACTGCAGCTAGTCTTTTCATTAGATATTTACGCTTCATTTTGAGCAATCGATTATGTCTGTAGTGTCAATCTATCTTAAGCATTCTATGCTGCTGTTCTCGAAGGAAACTATAAATTTAAGAAATCTAGGATATTATAAAGTCCTATCATATATGTACATATATATATATGTGTGTATATATATATTATATATATATATATATATATATACATATATGTATATATATATGTATATATGTATGTATATATATATATATATATGTATGTATGTATGTATGTATGTATAAAGGAGAGATGTACTTACATATCTACATATACATATAGATCTATATACAGATAAACATATGCATATATATGTGTGTATATATATATACATACATACGTACGTACATACATATATAAATACGTACGTACATACATACAAACATACGTATATAACAACATACGTACATACATACATACATACATATATACATACATATATACATACAAGTATATCCCATGTTACCTAAAATTGATTTCTAATCAGACAAAATCATACATACGTACGTACATACATATATACACACGTACGTACATACATACAAACATACGTATATAACTACATACGTACATACATACGTACATACATACATAATACATACATACATACATACATACATACATACAAGTATATCCCATGTTACCTAAAATTGATTTCTAATCAGACAAAATCATACATACGTACGTACATACATATATACACACGTACGTACATACATACAAATATACGTATATAACTACATACATACATACATACATACATACATACATACATACAAGTATATCCCATGTTACCTAAAATTGATTTCTAATCACACAAAATCATACATACGTACGTACATACATATATACACACGTACGTACATACATACAAACATACGTATATAACAACATACGTACATACATACATACATACATACATACATACATACATACATACATACATACATACATACATACAAGTATATCCCATGTTACCTAAAATTGATTTCTAATCAGACAAAATCAAATTTGTAGAAAAAAAAAAATTGTAAAAGACGAATAATTGTAAGCATTTTGAGATATACCGATAATACGGCTTTTAGTAATATTTCGATAAATTTCCTGTTGCATGGACCGCTTTCAACACAGAAAAGAAGTTCAGAATATAACGATATTCCTTGGTGTGCAAGAATCAGCAACATACGAACCATAAGCACAGTGGAATTAATGACAGCCTGACGTACTTCACATCTCGCTATAAAATATTGGAAAAAAGTTTTATAAAAATAGGTGGAAAAAAAATCGACGGAAAAAGACAGTAGACAGTTCGTAGTAACAAAGCAGATACTTTTCATTACTATACTTACATAAATACATACATATATATACATACATTTATACACACACTCACACACACATATGTATATATATATATATATATAATATATATATATATATATATATATATATATATTCATACACACATATACATATATACATACATTTGTATATATATGCATATCTATCTCTCTCTCTCACTCACTTCTCTCCTCTCTCTCTCTATCTATATATATATATATATATATATATATATATATATATATATATATATATAGTTTGCTGTAGTTTCAGATCGCAGCTGCGGCCATGATAAAATACCACCATTTAATATGCTTTAGCGTTTGCTCCTTCTTGCGCCATGCCCGGCTCATAAGTGCCGGTTTCCCGGTTTCCTTAGCGGTATAGATTCCCCACCTACACGCCGGTCCGTCGCAGTCCGTCGCAGGTGAGATGCAAGGTGCAAGAGGAAAGAAAGTTGTGGCGAAAGAATCAGCAGAAGTTCGTCATTACCTTCTGCCGGAGCCGCGTGGAGCTTAGGTGTTTCGCTCATAAACACTCACATCGCCCGGTCAGCGTTTCGAACCCGCGATCCCTGGAACGCGAGCCCGCTGCTCTAACCACTAGGCCATGTGCTTACAGACACCACACACACACGCAGATATATATATACATATATATATATATATAATATATATATATATATATATATATATATATATATATTATATATATATATATATATATATATATATATATATATATATATATATACCGGAGTAAACACATAAATGTGAAACAAGGTGGAAAAAAGAGTACTCAAATACCAGTGGTAGAGTAATATGCTTTATTTTAAGCAGCAAAAAATTCAAGAAAATCTGTTACTCTGAGTTTCTCGTTGCCGTTCAACAGACAGTTTTTGCTAGAATATAAGTTCCATTCTAGCAAAAACTGTCTGATGAACGGCAACGAGAACTCAGAGTAACAGATTTTGTTGAATTTTCTGCTGCTTAAATAAATTATATATATATATATATATATATATATATATATATTATATATATATATATATATATGTAATAAAATATGTGACAATAATATGGTTGCCATAATAAAATTCCGAGTTTCTGATGTCGGGGCGGAAATCTGCTCCGAGATCTCGTCAGTTATTAAGACAAACAAAAAGATAATATTTTGTTTGTTTTAATAAATAACGAGATACCGGAGCAGATTTCCGCCCCAGCATCCACATTCAGGTGATTAGGCTAGTTTAGTCCATCTGATTTGGGATCGAATAGAAGATCATGAAACGGAGAGTATCGCTTGAAAATCTCAAAGCTGACTCGTAGCTTTGCTTCTCATCACGAGGTTAATGCATTGCTCTTTGCTACTATTCTTGAGCAAGTACTGTCTTAGAGATACTGTACGACATTCGAAAGCTGCCCACCGGGAACTGAAGACTACCTCATATATCTATTTCTAGATAATAAAGCTCAAGATATAATTGTTTCTGTGGATGTTACCACTTGATATCAGGATCCTGTGTGACTCAGTATCTATAGAGTGGGTATCCTCTACAGAGCATTCATAGATCGCAAACTAGTCTATTCGGTGACTATGTATTAGGAACGGAGTCAAAAGCTTTCTATAATCTAATCGTGTTGTTGCAAGGTTTACATAGCGTTCTCTTAGTTTGGTGAGGAGAACTTTGTTGTTTAGCACTCTTCCACACGACCTTTTTTCCACTTGCATACTCATCAGTCACTATATGGTCGGGTTTATGTAAAGTTTGTACTTGATGTTGTTGCAAGCAGTGAGACTATGGTTTCGAGCCAAATCGCTGATCCTGTCCTTGGCTACACGTTTCGCCCATGCTCTAGCAATCCATTTTGATTTGTCAATATGGATTTCCATAGTTCTTATGAATATATATGAATATATATATTCTTATGAATATATATATTAATAGTTTTCTGTAGAAAGGCAGTATTAATATCCATCTATTACGTATCTTTCAGTGCCTTACAATTATTTAGTTTGCCTACCGATGTGGTGAAAGACCCAGAGGCGATTATATGTTTTACTGTCGATGTTAGCACAGTATTCTCTCTTAAATTTATTTGGCGAAATCCTTTCTTCATTCCAAATCTAAGAGCAGAATAATTGAAGATCTTCCAGACGAGGAGACTGTCTTAATAGTACATTTTTTTCTTCTTCTCTGGTATAATACCTATAGACAGGAAGCGAGTTTGTGATTTATACTGTGTCGCTGAAAAATCTCTCTACGATATCGTTTTTCGGTAACCGTTATGAGTTCGTACATTAAAGCAATCAGTTTTCCCTGGTTGCTGCTGTTTGATAATAATGTCCTCGCGTGGAGTGCAAGTTTCTCTTTGTTAGGCTATATAGCTATAGTAGTTGTACATAGGAAAGTGTTAATTGTCTAGTAACTAATATCACTTGATTCCCTGTCAGCTCCATGAACATCATTGATAATATTCAAGATTAAAGCGGGTGATGTGTTCTTTTATAACGGTAAAAATCGCCTGTCGCTGGACGGCAGCTTACAAAATCTGATAACAAAAATATTTATGAACTGACTTCAAAATCTTTTAAGACCTGTGTATTCCTCAGTGGTCTTTATCGAATCGGTCAGATGTTGAGATAAACAAGAGTTTAGTTATGTTGGCAGTTGTATATATGTACTTACATATGAATATATAGAGTGATGTTATACGTATATATTTTACCATTGTGTAGTGAAGGAGAATTTGAAAGTCAATAAATCATCAGTTTTTTGAAGAGAAATTGATGCAAAATATTTATAATTCTTAAGATTCACGGGGGAGGTTTTTTTTAATATACTAAATAAAGTTTGTAGAAAATGTGTGATATACACATTAAATCCTTGTTTCCAATATCAGCAATACACAACAAATGCAATAAAATATATAAATACTTGACAGAATATCAGGTCACAGAGTGTCAGCGGGGGCAGATATCAAAAGAGCGTTAAATGGTAACGGGTATAGATATGTGTGTGTGTGTGTGTGCCTCTGTGTGTATATATGTTTACACAAACGCATGCACGCACGCACACACACGCATACATAGACACATATATACATACATACATGCATACATACATGCATACATACATACATACATACACACACATACATACATACATACATAAATACATACATACATACATACATTCATACATACATACATACATACATACATTCATACATACATACACACATACATTCATACATACATATATTCATACATACATTCATACATACATACATACATACATACATACATACATACATACATACATACATACATACATACATACATACGTAGGTACATACAGGAGTAAGTACATACATGCAGAACTAGGTGGGGAAAATAGTACCCGAATAGGGAAGGTAGAGTAATATGCTCAATTCTTCTATAAAACTGATCTTGCTTGATATTACTATCAAACTGCTCTTAATTCGGGTGAAACTTTACGGATGTCATTCGGTCTTTGGCACAGAGAACATACTATTCTGTATTTCCTTAACATCATCTATTTAACTTTTTCTTCACATAGCTTGATTTATGAGAGAGAGAGAGAGAGAGAGAGAGAGAGAGAGATGGATCTCTCTATCTTGCTTTTGGAACGTTTCACTCAATGCGGTGTTATAATCATCCCGAGAAAGTGACTGCTTTGGGCTGTTTCCCAAAATATTTGTTGGTTATATTATTCCCAATAGAGGATTTGCTCCCTCTCTCGTTTCACGTAACGTCCGTTCTGGAGTGTTCAATCCCTACAGTACTAAGGAAAGATACCGAATTTCTTGCGTTGGGTAAATTTTATCAGTATGAGGCTTTATCACAATTTTCTTAAATGATTCTGGGATAAGTTACCTTTCCACCACAGAAAAATATAATTGGGCAACAAATATGCTTTTTAACAGACGAGAAATGATGATATTATCTTTCAGTCACCGAACTCTATTCGCTTTTAAATGTCGGCTCTAATTTCATAAACGATAATCGATGAAGTTCTTGTGCTTCTGAGAACGCATTAGAAGCGCAACGATGCTAACATCGAACAACTTTACCAACAAAAAGGTGATAATTTAGCCACTGCAGCTATAAAATGCAAACATTAAAGCCTCTTAAAACACCTAATATCGATAGAACTTCAACATTCGCAAAATTGAATATGAATGCGCTCCTCAACAGACACTGATCAGCTACTAAAACAACCGAAGTGAACTGTAAGGGGATATACAAGTTTAGCAAAACACGATGCAGCTCAACGCTTTGAGATTTTATTAACTCGCACAGAAACAGAAGTACAATGTCTATTGAATTGGAAAAGGAAGCATGATATGCAAACGAAACGCATTGAAGCCTTGTTATGAAACACAAGTTTCGCGAGACCATGGGTCAGCAACTACACAGTTAGGTTCCAAGTTACAGAGATTGCTATGTTATTTTTATAGCTGACCAGCTGTTGTCCATAAATGCAAGATTCGTTTATCCAGGTCAATCAGTTTGGCAAAGAGAAACCCAAAGCCTCTTAGGCCTAGTAGTAACTTTATTGCAGGCGTTGCCTGAAGTGTATTTTACAGCAGTTCGTCTAAAAATTCTAACAATATGCTATCCTATATTGTACTTTATTGAATTCGAAGATGGTAAAGTAAATTTGATCAAGCATCTGCGGATGAAATAATTATTCGAGTGTTTGTTTTTATTGGAATAATTAGATGATGGTATGTTTCTAGGAGTAGGAATGAACCTTCATTTAGTTCATTTAAAGGAATTATATATGAATCAAATTCAATGTTTATCTGAATCCAGTACGCAATAAATAAGTAAAAATGTTACAAGTCATTCTACCTGTTACTTCATAAATTTTGTTACATTGCCTACATAAGTCGACCATTCACAACGTTACTGTATAATAAAATAACTGTAAAAACAAATCAATAAAAATAATACTTTATACACAAAACAATGTGGATGATGTTTATAAATGCGAAAATGGAGTCTCATTGAAACTTGCGTTACAAGGGAAAATAATTCAGATTTTATGCCTTCTTTGAATGTTGTTTGTGTGTGTTGAACGCGCGGACGTGTCTCTACGTTTTGTTTCCTAGTGAATTATAAGAGCTTCCTACTGTCTTATCAACATAAAGGGACGTTAGGAATATACTTGATGGACGCTGTATATTTCACTATAAATGCAAATTTTGTTTTTAAACTCTGATAATGAACTTAAGACGTTTTAAGGTGATAATACCATTTCTTCCAAACAAACTATGTTGATGCTATATATAATAGGAGTTGTAAATGCACTGTGAATTTTGTTTTTAATTATATTTAAATATTTAACCGGTTTCATAGTTTATACTGATTTTCAAAAGTTGAGATGGAAAGACGTGGGTTATTCTATAACTGTCTTGCTACTGACGAATATTTGAAACTTGTCCTAATATAATAGGGATCTTATAATGGTATATGTTTTGTATAAGAATTGATCTTAAAAATTTTTGTGGGTTCCCTGCTACATCCGTGTGTTAATGTCAAGTGGCAACTTTTGTCTTCGTAAGTTAAGGTTGACACGGTTGGGTGAACATGTCTAGTGACACTACCAAACAATCAATGCTCTGAATATTTTCTGCCAAGTGTTATAGAGAATGATCACGGGATTAAGTTTAGAAACTTTTATTCGTTTCTCGCTGCATCCGTACTTTAGTGTCATGTGACAGTATATTTTATGTCGGAAATTAAGACTCAAAATATGTGTATGTATGTATATATATATATATATATATATATATATATATATATATGCTAACAAATCTCTCTTTTTTTTATGGGCGCATGTAAGTATTTCAATTATTTCTTTTCGTTTTTCTACTGAAGGGGAAACAATCTGAGATTAATTCCGAAATTGATTCAATATAGAAATAACGAACATTTTTATTTAAAAAATTCTGTTGACTAGCTTCCCGATTTCAGTACAACGTATTTCTGTAGTGGGTATATAATATGTAGAAATTGATGATTTAATAGTCTGTTATCTGCATATTGGCATAGAGATAATTTTCATTTGCCCTTGTTTATAAGTTGTTAATAATTTTAACCTTTAAAGCTATTTTACTTTGCTGCCACTTTTTGATGAAATTTTTTCTGTAAAAAAATTCATCCTATATTAGTAGTAGATTTATTAGTATTCGCTATAGGGACTGGTAACCACCATAAGCTGTGGTGGGGAACAGTTCACACGTATACTGAGGCTAGCCAAAGGATTTTATATTTAGATATAACTGGGGTACTTACATGCACTCATGACTTTTGCTTCGGCTTTTTTTCCATGGGCACATGTAAGTATTTCATTTATTTCTTATCGTATTTTCTATTGAAGAGGAAAAACTTATGAGATTAATTCCGAAATAGATTCAGTATAGAAATAACGAACTTTCTTTTTTTAAATTCTGTTGACTAGCTTCCCGATTTCAGTACAACATATTTCTGTAGTGGGTATATAATATGTGGAAATTGACGATTTAAAAGTCTGTTATCAGCATATTGACATAGAAATAATTTTCTTTTGCCCTTGTTTATAAGTTGTGTATATATATATTTATATATATATATAATATATATATATATATATATATATATATATATAATATATATATATATATATATATATATATATATATATATATATATATATATATAGATATTATATATATATATATATATATATATATATATATGTGTGTGTGTGTGTATTATGTATGTATGTATATAAGTGTACCTGAAATTAGGTATTCGTCATACAGTATTATGTTCATTGAGTTGAATTTGTAATTATCTATGTGTCCAGCAACCTACGGTCCAGTACAATGTGTATGTAGATCCCTAATCAGATCAGCAGGAAGCACCATCATTGAAACCGAATGATGATCTGCTTAGGTGTGTATCCATATACGTTGGAAACATTCTCTAATGCAAGAGAGTTTCAGTGCGCATTTTTTCTCATTAAACTTTATTTCTTATCTATGGAAAATGAAAAATAAAGGTAATTAGGTTACTAGACGAAGTGTACATGTCTTACACAAGAACACATCCTCTCAAATACTCATTCAAATATAATTAAGAGTATTTCATACATATGCGTAACATATTTCTGTTGCATTCATATTCTCCCTAGGTCTTCTCTAAATTACGATTTCAGGTTATGTTAACTAAAGTTGCTCTAATTATTGAGGGAAAACGTGAATGATCTATACTATATTTAATTCCAAATTTCAGTTCCATTCATTTGTATAAGCAACACATGTCAAAGATAAGTAAAGCTACAGCATATTTCTTATGATTCAATATATATAAATTGACACAGCAGAATTACTCAAGATTGCCAGTCCTTTACAAAGATCAAAAATAGTAAAATGCCATCATGGATCCCTTGTTGTTGATATAACTGAAGCACGTTGGTGGAGCTTCAGTTTGGTAGAGATAATAACTGTGATTTTCAATGTTAGAGATATATGAAATTTCCATAAACATAGCTATGATCCCTACTAATTAGCGAACTATGTAAAAATAATAAATAAGTATTTATATAGCAATATTTATACAACTGAAGAAATCAAGAAACATGAAATGTTAGTGTATGCTCTGAAATCGAAATGTTTAGATAACCTGCAGTACATAATTTCTTTCACCTGAATTTTAAATTGTTTCTCTTTCGATATTACGTGTAGTAATACCTCTGTTCCTGAGTACCACATGAAATAGCATTCACATTCAGGTCTACCTTTTTCGGAAAATGCCTGTGAGCTGGGAAGTCAAGAATGCTACTGTAGATTTCACAACTTTCCGCCAGTGTAATGCATCCATTTCAGCGTTACTCATTTTGATCCACGCAAGTTATCCTAGAACATTCGTGTACACGATAGCAATTCTTCGTATCCAAAGATCATGAGGATGAATGATCGCCTATACAAGTAGTAGATACTGCAACTATCAATACCATCTGGTACCTGTCGTTTTCGTCACTTCACCATCATTGAAAATTATTTTTCCATATTGAGTTTCTGTCGACGTAAATGGGTTCCTCTCTTTGGCACATACGCTTATCCACATAACAAAAATTGGCGTCAACAAAATGTTTTTTCTATAATGTTAATAAAACGTACATGCAAATAATTTTGAGTCGTGTTTCGGTTTCTGATGTCTCAAGGTTGCATGAACAATAACTTTATTGCATGTGCTGCACATATTGCATTTATTGCTTGATTTTTCATTGGTTTGGAATAAAGAGCGTTCGTTTATGGAAACGATCGTAATGTCGAATCGAATTTCTCTTTTCTATAATTAGATTATTATTATTATTGTTGTTGTTGTTGTTTCTATTTCTCATTATCTCAGATTTTGTTGGAGTTCCTGGTGACTTACATGCGTAGCGAACTTGCTACCTGCAGCCTCCATACCATGCTATACGCTCTTTTACGCTTCTTGATTATTCTGGCCGTATCAAGGAGACAAACTTTTGTAAAAGTTCTCTTGGGTATTCTATTCCAATTTCTTTTATATTCCTCTTGATGCCTTCTGATACACAAGGAACCAAAACTAATTGGCACTATCTTCACCTTCTTCATTTTCCATGGCTGGGCTATTTTGTACTTAAGAGTGTTGTATCTATTTATCATTCCGCCTTCTTTCTTGACTATTTTGTGGGTCAAATGGGCATGCATTATCAACTACATAGCATATGTGGTGTACTTTGTCCACCACCACTAGGTACGGTCTGTTAATCTCTAGCACCTGATCTGTTTGGAGTAGGAAAGCCAGATGCGGCTCAGCGGAGATACTTGCTTATTCCTATGGCTGACCTTCCAGCTGGTGGCCAAAAAGTGGTCTTGCGCTGCCAGTATAGTGTATTTTCCTTCTTCTTCTTCTTCTTCTTCTTCTTCTTATTATTATTATTATTATTATTATTATTATTATTATTATTATTATATATTATTATTATCCATTGTTCGCATAATAAAGTTCGTATTCCATGTTTTCCTATTTATTATTTCATGTTGTTTACGTTTTATGATGTCTTGTACCCATATATGCATATGCATATACATACATACATACATATATATATATAATATATATATATATATATATATATTATATATATATATATATTAAATATACATATATATATATAAATATACATATATGTATGTGTATATGCATATACAGATATATACTTTATATATTATATATATATATGTATAAATATATATATTATATATATATATATATAATGCGTACGCACATACATATACTGTATGTGTGTGTGTGAGCGAGTGTGAATATGCATGGAAGTATTGCATACATATACCCCGCAGTTATGCCAAATAAAAAAAAATGATAATTACTAGTATTATTGTTGTGCTATTTTATTACTCCCATGCAGCGTCACTTGTACTTTTATGGTGGGGAGAGTAGTCCTTTTTGTTGGTTTTTTGTTTTCTTTGTTTTTTATGCGGGATTTGGTAATTCTCAGCTGGGAAATGTAAACAATTACTGTTTACATTTTTTCACTTCGGCAAATGAGATAATAAACACACATTTAATGCAAAGTATAAAAGGGAAACGAAAATTAATATTAAAATTCCGACAAAATTGTATACTTTATTTTTTATGTATGTAGATGCTTCTTTCCATCATCTGAAGACTCGTTTGTGTTTCCATTATCTGAATACTTGTATATTTCATTAATATATATAATGGACATGTAATGCTATTTTATGTGTATGCGCACACACACACACACACACACACTATTATATATATATATATATATACATTTATTTATATATATACATATATATACATATATATATATATATATATATATATATTATATATATATATATATATATATGTATGTATGTATATATTATACATATGTTTTCTCTCTCTAGTTCCAGCTCAGTGCTGCAGCCAGGCTGTTATACATAAATATACATATTATACATGTATATCATACATTTTTATTATACATACACACATACATACACACACACATATATATATATATTATACATATATATTTTATACATATATATATATATATATATATATATATATATATATATAATATATATATATATATGAGTAGCGTACGCAGTCAATAATTATGAATCGATTTTTCAAATATCATGACGTATATTTATTGTACATGTAACTATATAATCCACTTACATACATAAATGTTAGTGTCGTTTTAAAGATATTTATGTTACTTTAAATTTTCTTTCATATTTCATTTGTTTCCCTGAAGTTAATGAGAGAGGACGTTTGAAAAACTATTCTAAATATGATAGTAATGATGCTAAACAAAAATGATGTTGTGAGTATTGCCTACACAAAAGGGAAATGTGGAAAATTGGAATGAAGGACAAATCGTTTATTTGTTATTTTTATCCCCATAGTACTTGGTAATTTATATATTAATGTCCATTAAACTTTATTTTTTTTTGGTATATACCTATTCTTTATCCGTGTGTGCGTTTTCTGAATTAATGCCATTTGTTTGCTATATACCCATAGTTAAATATGTGAGAGTGCATGATTGTGTTCATATGTATGTGACTTTGGGAGCTTTGGGTAAGACGAATATATAGACGAAGAGGTAAATTGATAGATATAGACACATATACAGACGCATCGAATGATAGATAGATCGATAGATAGACAGACAGACAGACAGACAGACAGTCACACAGACAGACAGATAGATAGATAGATAGATAGATAGATAGATAGATAGATAGATAGATAGATAGATAGATAGATAGATAGATAGATTGATAGACAGACAGACAGACAGACAGACAGTCACACAAACAGACAGATAGATAGATAGATAGATAGATAGATAGATAGATAGATAGATAGATAGATAGATAGATAGATAGATAGATAAATTGATATATATATATAGATAGATAGATAGATAGATAGATAGATAGATAGATAGATAGACAGACAGATATATATATATATATATATAGATAGTTAGATAGATAGATAGATAGATAGATAGATAGATAGATAGATAGATAGATAGATAGATAGATAGATAGATAGATAGATAGATAGATAGATAGATAGATAGATAGATAGATAGATAGATAGATAGATAGATACTGAAACTACACCATGTTTACGTTACTTCAATATATTTCCGTTGAAAATAAGAAATTGAAAATCTTATGTTATCAAACAGTTCATATTCAATATTTACATTATAATGTATACATATATATAATTTTGTCAAACAGTTTCGTCACATAAAACAATGAAACTTTTTCCTTCTTTTGCTGCTTCGTTTGTTTGCCACACTTTTCAAACCATTTGATATTTTAAGTGACGATGTGCTGCTACGATTCTAAAGCAAAACGTGAACATTATTCGTATGTTTGTGAAAGCGACATTAGCTATATTTCCATTCTTTTGATCATAAAACAATTAACTCTGAAAGTTTGCCTTTCCTTCTATTGAAATGTATAATATCCGTGATCAATGCCAGAACAAAGAGTGTGTAGATTTGCATCTTCTTTTCGTAAGTACGCTTATTGATGTGAAATTAACTTTGTTACTTATATTGCTTTTATATTTTCAACATTATGCACAACTTTAAATGGAGCGGATCTTCAGACAATTAACATTAAATGGACCATATTTGGTATAATTTTCTCATTAAATTGCGTAAAAGAGCAATCTGCGACAAACAAACTGAAATCAGTTGTAAAACATTTTGATCGATCGCTGAAACATTGTCTATAATTAACCTGATAGCGGTTGTTTTCTTACATTCGTGATAACGAAAACATTTGTTGCCAATGATATGATCAAGCTTTGTAAATATTTGTATATTTAGTTATCATTAAAAATAGGTATCAATACTTCCAGATGAAGTAGCGATCAAAAGCATAGTTAACGTTGTGTTACCAAAGTATAGATATGTTTACATTTATGGCGGAATGTCAACAGTACATCGAAAATTAATTACTTTTTATTTGCCAAACTAGTATGAAATGTCAAGCATACTACATAGCCTGAGAATAAAACTATAAATAATTGTGGTTTGCAATTCCCTATCGATAAAAGGAATCATTTGAGACTCAGGGAACGCGAATAGCATCGAAATAAAAAAGGCTAGTGTGTTTGGCCTTCATAGAAATATGTTAGTATCCGTACCACAGAATCTTACGTTAGTGAGTGTTTCTGTTTAAAGCGGGGTGTAAGCTAGTCTTCTTTGCCCCAGAGATACCGGCTGAAACTACCGGGAATTGAATCTGAATATTTATTTGCTCCGAACTCTTGACGTTCCTGTTGATTTCCCTATAAATAGTTTTCAGCATCTGCAGTTAATATCAAAGTAACCACATCGCAGTCTGCACCGCAGTATTTGACTGCTTCAGGTCGCGTGTTAACACTTTATTCAGTTTCTGAGTTTCTACATATATATATATATATATATATGTGCATGTACGAGTGTGTACATGTGATTTGCTTGTGTGCGACTGTGTGTACGAGTACATGTGTGAGTCTGTAAGTGTGTGAGTGTATGTACTTGTGTGACACAAACACAAACAGAGAGTAAGAAGAATTGAGTCTCTCTCTCTGGCTCTCTCTTACTCTCTCTCCCCTATCTCTCTCTCTCTTTATTTCTCTCTCACTTTCTGTGCATATCTGTTTGTTTTTAATGATCAATTATTCCAACACTTCTAATAGTAATAGAGTTTATAGATTAAAACGCTTTCTGTGTACAACACCTCCGAAAAATCATTATTTCATAATGTAAAATTTTTAAACCTGTATTTAACAGTTTAAAATGTAAACTTCACATATCACTGCAGTTGGTTATTTATACATTGGCGTGGTATTTTTGAATGTATACCTTTACAGTAAACACATTATGTGTGGAAAGTAATTATATAAAAAGCTTTTAAAATCTCTTTTATCTTTTCTCTTTTACACACATTCACAGAATGGTAAAATTATTTTTGTGATATTTCGCTAGAATCCGATGGTTAAAAAGAAATAATGCTTTAGTTAAATAAAAGTTCGCATACAAAGACATTTTTTCAATATTATATTTTGTATGTATATAGTAACCCGTGGTACGTAAGCATGTATATATGTACTTGTGTATGTGCGTGTGTATGTGTGTGCGTGCGTGTGTATGTGTGTTTATAAATATAAATATATATATAGAGAGAAAGAGAGACATGTAGATGATAGGTAGATAGATAGATAGGTAGATATATTGATAGACAGACAGACATATAGATAAATAGATAGATAGATATGTTTGTTTATTAGCCACACAGGGCTGCACACAGACAGGACAAATTACAAGGTAGAGCTTTTCTTTTGGCGGTAAAAAAAGGTGGTTTGGTTTTCGATCAAAAAGGATCGTAAAAGGAAAGAAAGAGGACAAAAAAGGGGGGAATAAATTTTTTAAAAAGTGGGGGAAGGGAAAGGAAAAAAATTGATCAATAGGGATTGTTATCACAGAAATGTCAATATGAAGTGTAAAGGGGAGGACAGGTGAGGTTTACCCGTGGAAAGAGAAGGCTACGGAAAAGACCACGGTAACCTCGGTCAATGAAGTCACATGTTATAAATCTTTCTTTTTTTTTGCAAATAAGCAACTCTCTGTATTAATTTTTACGGTTCATAGAATCATAGTCAAAGTGGCTTCGTCATTCATACGTGCCATCCTTGCTACATTCACCCATCTTTTTTTAAAACATTCACTAGACAAAACTTGCCTCTCTACTCTCACTTTCCTCTTCAAGTGATATTTGAAGAAGTTGATGAGAGATTGACCAGAGAGGAAAGTGTTTGTCTCTAATCCTTTCAGGCGCGTCCACCAGATACATTCTTTCGCCATAGCCACAAGTATGATAAAAATAGCTCTTTCTTCTCGTTTGAAGGAAGGAGGCGTGATGATATTAACGATAGACTCGGCTGATAAACCGATATGTCCCACACGTGACAGCAGTCGTTTGACATAAGCCCATAGGTCGGAAATTGTTGGACACTGCAGGATTGCGTGCAGAGTGGTTTCGTCGCTCTGCCCGCATCTCGGGCAGGTCGGCCCCGTGTTTCTCGAGCCATGCCTATAGATAGATAGATAAATTTCTTTATTGGCCACACAGATGGGACAAGTTACAAGGTAGAGCTTTTCTTTTAGGGGATGAAAAAAAGGGGGTGGCGTAGGTTTTCGATCAAGAGGGATCGTAAAAGGGAAGAAAAGAACCAAAAATATAATAAAAAAGGAAAAAAAAATAAATAGAATAAAAAATAAAAAGAATAAAAGAAAAAAAGAAAGGGAAAAGGAACAAAAGAAAAGAGAAATGAAAAAAGAAGAAAAAGTGGAAAAAATAGATAGATAGATAGATAGATAGATAGATAGATAGATAGATAGATAGATAGATAGACAGATAGACAAACAGGCAGATAGATAGATAGATATATAGATAGATATATATATATATAGATATGTTTCTTTATTAGCCACACAGGGCTGCACACAGAACAAATTACAAGGTAGAGCTTTTCTTTTGAAGGTTTAAAAAATAAAAAAAAATAAAAGGTAAAAAATAAAATAAAAATAAAATAAAAGAGGGGGGGTCGATCAAAAGGGATCGTAAAAGGAGAGAAAGAGGACAAAAAAAAGGGGGGAGAGGAAAAAATTGATCAATAGGGATCGTTATCACAGAAATGTCAATATGAAGTGTAAAGGGGAGGACAGGTGAGGTTTACCCGTGGAAAGAAAAGCCTACGGAAAAGACCACGGTAACCTCGGTCAATGAAGTCACATGTTATATTTCTTTTTATTTTTTTTTTTGCAAATAAGCAACTCTCTGTATTAATTTTTACGGTTCATAGAATCATAGTCAAGGTGGCTTCGTCATTCATACGTGCCATCCTTGCTACATTCACCCATCTTTTTTTAAAACATTCACTAGACAAAACTTGCCTCTCTACTCTCACTTTTTTCTTCAAGTGATACTTGAAGATGTTGATGAGAGATTGACCAGAGAGGAAAGTGTTTGTCTCTAATCCTTTCAGACGCGTCCACCAGATACATTCTTTCGCCATAGCCACAAGTATGATAAAAATAGCTCTTCCTTCCCGTTTGAAGGAAGGAGGCGTGACGATATTAACGATAGACTCGGCTGATAAACCGACACGTCCCACACGTGACAGCAGTCGTTCGACATAAGCCCACAGGTGGGAAATTGCTGGACACTGCACGATTGCGTGCAGAGCGGTTTCGTCGCTCTGCCCGCATCTCGGGCAGGTCGGCCCCGTGTTTCTCGAGCCATGCCTATAGAGCTTATCCCGAACGGGTAGCGCTTCTCGGTAGCACCGCCAGGCCAGGGATCTCTGGAAGTTGTCCATAGGTCCCTGGCCGAAAGTCGTTTGAAACAGGCGGGTCAGGTATTCCTCGTCGACGCCCAGGTTTGCCCCGAGCTCGTCGTCGTACCTCCCCCCACTAATCCCCTATAGAATGCTTTGGTTGTGTTGAAGTCACTCAAGGTCGACCCGGGACGGCAGAGTTGCTTGAGAGCAACGCGACACTCGCGGTGCCATTCGCCCTTCTTCGGCCTCTTTTTGATCCACGACTGTAGTTCGGTCATGGAGACGAGTTGCGGGAATGCGTGCCTCACAAACGGCGACCACACCTGTTCACCGTCGTCTACATAGAGCCGGAGATGTCGCAGTCTCAGCGCGTGTCTGCGCATCATCAACCACGGCATGCCCAGCCCTCCTTTTAACGGGTGTTGACAGCAAATGGATCGCCTGACCATCGGGACGCATCCTTTCCACAAGAAGCGGAAGAGGATGCGTTCTAGTTTGGTGATGGTAGGGTCGGGACAAGGTACGACGGTCAGGCGGTAGTAGATGATGGACGCGATGTACGCGTTCACCACCTCCGCCCGACCTTTTAGGGACAGTTTCCTCTCGGCCCATTGCTGGGCGAGAGTGACCACCCTACTCGTTATCTCGTTCCAGTTCTTCACCATTTGGAGGTCCGGACCGAACCAGACCCCGAGCAACTCAACCGGGCCGTCTGTCCAGCGTCCCACGACGGAGGTACTGGTGGACGGCATGGGCTTGCTTCTCCAGGTGCCGAGCCGCAAGCCCACTGACTTTTCCCGGTTGATTTTTGCTCCTGTCACCGCTTCGTAGTCTTTCAGTGTCTCGCCGACCCGCTCGATGTGCTCGTGGCTTGACACTATGACGGTGACGTCGTCCGCGTATGCAGACACGCTCGTCCCGCATCCTAATTCTCGCGGGATGCCCCTCAGAGTCGCCAGCTTTCGCAGTAGTGGCTCAAGAGTCAATACGTATAGAAGCGCCGAGAGGGGACATCCCTGACGGACCGAACGTGCAATGTCGAAGGGTCTCGATAGATATCCATTTACGCGAATTACCGAACGGATGCCTCTGTACAAGGCAGCTATCCAGCCGCGGAAGACGGGACCGAAACCAGCCGCTCTCAGGACTGCCTCCAAGTATCGATGGTCTACCCTATCAAAGGCTTTCGATTGATCCAAGTTGATCAGGGCCCCACCCATGCCAGGTTCGTTAACTACCCTGTCTATGATGTAGCGCATCAGATGGAGGTTGTCATGGATGCTCCGGCCCGGCACGGCGCACGTTTGTGCGTTGTCGACCAGTTTCTCCATGACAAGCGCCAACCTCTTGGCTAACACCTTTGTCAAAATTTTCAGGTCTGCATTGAGCAGAGTGATTGGCCTAAAGTTATCTATAATGTTTCCCTTGTTTGGATCTTTCTTCAGCAGAGTTACAGCTCCTCGACTCACAAAACCGGGTATGCTCCCGTTTTGCTGCCAGTTGCAGTATACCGCTGCCAAGACGTCTCCAAACAAGTCTGGCATACAATAGTAAAATTCGTAGGGTAGACCATCCAAACCCGGTGATTTGTCCCTCGAGCATTCTGCCATCGCTTCCCGCACTTCCGCCGCCGTGATGGCACCTTCGCAGCACCCTGCCTTTCTTGTCGAGAGTCGTGGCAGGCTATGTAGGTAGGCACTGAAGTCTACCCTACGTTCTTGCCCTCCACTCGTCCCGAACAGTCGGGCAAAATGCTGCTGAAAGGCCTAACACATTTTACTTGGCTCGAGCAATTCGCGCCCCTGTTCATCTACCAGTGACCGAATGGTGGATTTGTTGCCCTGTTGCGCCTCTGCCACCCGGGCCTCTCTCGCGGCTCCAACACCTTCGTTCCTTAGAGCACGCATCCTAGCTCTGACAGCACATCCTTCGTGTTTGGCGTTGAAGTGTTGGTCGAGGGCCAACCTCGGCGCCAAAACGTCGGATGCGATGCCGCTTCTAATTGCCTCTTCTAGCTTCTTAACTAGCTCACCCTCTACTCTATTTCTATCTAATCGCTTCTGTTTTTACTGCTCTCTTGAGGGCAAACCACCATTTGTTGTTGATGATGGCTCCCGTCAAAGCCCTCTTTACTAGTGTGCTAATCCGGTCTCTGAAAACTTGTCTGGACGGGAATGATGCGTTCAGTTTCCAGTACCCAGGACCCTGTCTATGTGCCTTATCTAAGTCTAGCGTACACGTCACCAATTTGTGATCCGTGTAGCTGACTGTGTGGAATTGTGGACATCCTAAGTTATACTTGTCTACTGTCCTACACAATATCCTATCTAGATACGATCTCGACGACCCACTGCGGTTGCTCCATGTCCACGTTGGTGCATTTGGGTGGTCGAGTCGGTACCTGTCAGACAGTTGGAATCGTCTGAGCAGGTCTCTGAGGCATTTGCATCCCCTTCTGTTTCTGTCTCTACCCACGTAGTCTACATGCGTGTCCAAGGTAGCATTCCAATCCCCCACTAAGAGTAAAGGACGAGACGTTCCCAAGAATACTTCTAGACGTCGAAAGAAATCCGCCCGACCTGTTAAGGGCGGTGCGTAGACTGATACGAGTCGAAAAGCGCACCCATTGCCGCCGTCAACACGTCCAGAACGATCAGTCTACCCTCGGGTCTACGAATATCGTCTTGACTTCGAGATCCAGGCTCTTGTGAAAAAGTACCGCGGTGCCACTACCGCCCATCCTCGGCAGACAGGGAGCGAAATAAATGTTAAACTGTCCGCCAAACATGGACTTTAGGGCCCGTGGCTCGTGGAGTCTGGTCTCACTTATGGCTATGATTCCCAAATCATGTGACTTGATGTCATTTAGGAGGTATCCTTGTTTCCAAGGAGACCCCAAGCCACGCGCATTCACACAACCAATCTTGACCATGATTCTATTGGGGTGTGTGCTTTAAAACACACAAATGAAAGTACAGAGAGTTACTTACTTGTGTCGAAAGTTTTGGCTTCCTCGTTCTTTGATGTGTCTTCGAGGAGGTTTCTATATAGTTTTTGGGACAGATATTTCTGGAAACCCCCTACAGCATTTGGGAAGAGGGCTTTGAGTTTGTGGTGTTGTGTTTGTGTGATGTGTAGTATTTTGATGTGTTTGGGTGGTGTAGTGCGTGGATGATTGCTATTTTTAAAGTCATCTTCACAAATGTTTGTGTATCCTGTGATGTACTCCATTAGTTGGGAGTCTTTTGTGTCTATCGCTGATAGCATTGTTTTTGTGGTGTTGGTGCTTGTTTTGTTGTGTATGGAGTTTTCAGGGTTCAGGTATCTCCCTGCTTTGGTTGCGATTTCTTGTTTGGTTTTTCTTGATCTTTTTCTTTTACCCCCTGTGGCTATTTGCCATTCTGTCGAACTTTCATCGTTAGATGAAAAGTCTGACGAATCAGCAGGGGGCAAGGGTAAAGCGTCTGGGTGTGTTTGTGCGGTTGTAGATATTGTTGTGGTGCGCAGGGAGGGTGTTGCTGGGGGGTTTGTTGTAGTTATTGTCTCTCCTACATCCTTGGTGCTTGTCTTCTTCGTTGTTATTCTTGGTGTTGGAATTGGTTTATTTGTTGTTGGTGGTGATGATTCTGTTCTTGGCGCTGGTGTTGGTGTTGTTTGGTTGGGTTGGCTTGTTCTTTGTTGTTTTTCCTGCATTTCCGCATACAGCTTCTTGACTAGCTGTCCATATTGTGGTGTGGGCAATAATCCTGGCTTTTGTGATTTTTCTGTGGCTGTTGTTGTTGTTGTAATTTTGCGGCAGATTTGCACTCCTTTTTGAGGTGTGCCTCACTGCCACATGTATAGCATCGTGGCCTTCTGCCCTCGACTACTACGTATAACTTGCGGCCATCCTCAAGATGTACGTGGGTGGGGATTTTATTTATGTCCTCTTGACTTATGTGGAAGAGGAACTCTATTCTCTTTCCCAGCCAGTCCTTGTTTTCCGAAACACCGATATCTAGGATGTTTAAGTCCTCCATTTCGGATGTTAAGGCGGATGTAATCCACAGTGTTGTAGTCACTTGGGGGACACCACTGATAATGACTTTCGTCACCTTCTGGCCGAGGTAACTCGGTGTCAACGTTAGTTCATCAGAATGAAGGGTTATCGTTGAGAATTTCTTCGCCAACTCTTCATTCTGAAAAACCACCTGTACGTGTGCGAACTTGTTCGCCCAAGTCACACAATCCTTGTATCCCCAGATGGGGCGTAAGCACTTTTCGACTTTGTCTGTGCTTGCCTTTTCTGGACTTTTTGTTTTTTTATTTGTGATTTTATATACAATTGTCTTTTTTTTTTCCTCATTCAGTATGTGCTGAGGTATGTGTAAGAGTATTTTTCCGTTTTGATTTGTAATAAGGTTTCTGCAATCTTTAATCTGTTGTGTAGTAAACGAAACTTTTGTTACCTTTTCTTTTATCGCCTCGGCGAAGTTTGTTGTTGTTTTGTTATTGTTGTTACTGCCGGTGGTGTTGGTGTTGATGGCAGGGGTGTGGGTTGTAGGTTTGTGGTTGCTGATTATGCAACTAGCAAGGGGTGGAAAATTGCCTGCGTAATTTAGTCCTGCATTAGCGCAAATTTCGGCATTTCGTTTGCTTGTCGTCGTTATTTTTTCACTTGTTGGTGATGGAGTGAGCAGTGGTTGAAGGGAAATGTTGTTGTCGTCGTCGTTGTTGTTGTTGTTGTTGTTATTGTCGTTCTTGGTGACGGCGGTGGTGTTAGTAGTATTAGTAGCATTGACGGCACGGTCTTTGGTGGCGGTGATGGTGATGTTTGTATTGTTATTGGTGGCGACGTCTTTAGTAGGGATAGCAGTTTTAGTAGCAGATTCTGCCATGGTGTTGTTGTCGGTGTTGGTGGTGGTGGTGGACTCACTGATGGTGTTGACGGTGCTTGGCCTTGCGACCTTTGTTTTGTATTTGTTGCTGTTGTCGATGTTGATGGTGGCGGAGTTGTCAGGGTCAGCGTAAGGTAACAGAGCATCCTGTTTTTCTGCCTCTGCGTCACGCTTGACTTGCACCTCAGCCTCGTGGTGACCAGTGGCCATTTTGGAAATAAAATGGCTAAATGAAACCACGAAGGCTATGAGAATTTTTTCTTTTAAATTTTGCCCACAAGGGGCAAAATTTTGTGTAGATATTAATCAAGGTTTGCAGTGGATGTTGTTGCACAACTTTTAAACACAAAATATTTCACAATAAACAATTTTCAACGTACAAAATGACCAACTTACGTGGAGCCCATTTGACTAGCGTCCGTCCAGATAGATAGATAGATAGATAGATAGAGATAGATAGATAGATAGATAGATAGATAGATAGATAGATAGATAGATAGATAGATAGATAGATAGATAGATAGATAGATAGATAGATAGATAGATCCGTCATGTGTATGTATGGAAATGACATGGGCACTAGATTTACTATTTTTTATTAGATTTTATCTTTAACCCAAATTTATAAGACGGTTTCCAATTCAGGAAAGTAATTTTGTACAGAGTAACAATCAGAGGCTAATGGGAAATATGGTTAATTACCTTTGATACTATTGCTCACGAAAATTTTACTTTAGATACATCGAAAAACAAATAGTGGAAATAATCCTACTTCATATATGTAATTTTATATTTCTTCAAAGATTATCCATATATTCTTCATTACGCGCACATATACAAGACATATGTACACGCGCTCCACACTTGCACACACTTATACATACATGAGGAAGGCCCCTGTTAGGGGCTTTGGAGCTTTAAGTAGCACGGAATTCGAATAAAACTCTTTATGTATATGTTTATATATATATATATATATATATATTACGGATATTTGTCGATTCTGTTGTTTGATGATTCTGGAATTGTGGTTTATATAAACAAATTGTTTGCTTGTTTCAGTGGGACGTAAACATTCCTGATGAAAAATATTAAGTTCCGAAAATCGATTAAAGCTGCACACACACACACACACACACACACACACACACACACACACATATATATATATATATACGTAGGGGCTTTCAGTAAAGTTCCCGATTTCGCAGACGTGATTACAATTTACTTTGCATGGACGCACTTGATATTTTAAGAAGTAAATTTCGATAAAGTATAAAAAGTATAAATCGATTGAGTTGCTAATTCGTTGACCTCACCCGGTTGACAAACCGTTTTTGAGGATTCCGTTTTTGTCACTTATGTATTGCACTATACTATAGTGTAAGATTGCATATGTGTTTCTTTCAATAGCGCATAATTTCTTACCTCTACTATCATCTTCCTATTTTTATCCAATATAATGATCTTAACCACTCTCTAGAACTCTAATTATATATCAATTATTTATTAATTACTCATTAATTATACGGATATTTATTCATTTAATTATTGCCCGGTTCTTAACTGACGTATCATTTCCCATTACAAAGTTACATTTCCCTATTTCACTATTTTATAGTTCCGTTTAATGAAAGATTATTTTTATCGTTATTATTCACTATTTATATTATTTTATGCTATGTTATTTTAGTACTGAATCATGATATTTGGGCTTTCATTTCTCTTGCCGTTCTCCATATAAAGCAAAATTAATCAATCCCTTTAATTTTACGTCTTTATATCTTTCAATAATTTTCTATCTTTCTATTATTCATGATCATCTTCAATTTATCTATCTCAGCTTTCAAATTTCCTTAACCTTTCTCATGTTATCTAACACATATTGAGGTTAATCCTGATGTAGTCACGTTTACTACTGAGTTTTGTAGATGCCATTGTGTTTACTACTACCCAAATTGAAATACCATCGTCTTTACTTTAAAAAGAACTAGCTACATTATATGTTCCTTGTCTCACCTAACGTTTTATGTCTGACATCCGATTTCATTTATGAAGTAGTCCTTCCTTTGGTCAATTATTCAAGTACCTTTCTATAGGCTTCTCCGTATAATAAATTACACACAGCAACATCTTAAGTCATTCCCATACATTGTATTTAGAAAGATATTCATGATAACGCAAAAGTATTGTATCTTTTGGAAGGTCGTAATGGGATAACAAAACTGTAGCATTTAATATCTAATGAAATTACATAATCATCGTTTGTTTTATTTTCTACTCTAGGCACAAGGCCCGAATTATTGTTTATAATGGTTCCAGCATATATGTTTTATATAATCCATTATCTACAATCGAGGACGGGTAATAAATTTGATACCAATGCTGTCATATACGTATTCACTATATATATATATATATATATATAAACATTATCGATATAGGGTGAAAGATAATTAATCACCTAGTAGTTTTTTTGCGATGTGTGAGTTACATTGTTGTCTGTGGGGACATATTTTAGTAGAAAAAGGAAATAGTAGTATTTTGGCTGCTATTTCTAAAATTTTCGGTATGTGGTCAAGCAAAGTGTTCCAAAACCCTTATTGTCATAATTATATATATATATAGATAGATAGATAGATAGATAGATAGATAGATAGATAGATAGATAGATAGATAGAAAGATAGATAGATAGATAGATAGATAGATAGATATACACACAGACGGACGTACACACACATACGCACGCACACACACATGTATATAGGTATAAATATAAGGACAAGCAAAGTAGGTAAGTTGATATAACAAAAATATTAAATACATTTAATAGAAAAATGTAGATATGTGTACATTAAGGAAGTCTGACATACGCAGAATAGCGACGGTATCAGGAATTAATGGGATCAAGTAAGAGTTTTACGAGTCCAACACCTGTTTCTGGGAGCTTGATGGTCCAAAGTAATGATTGTAACTTATTTTCCATCATTAGATAACACCAGGTTCTCTCTTCAGGTGTTGAGAGCTCTCCACAAAATCATTCCATCTTTAAACTCCATTATGTCAACACCTCAAATGTTAACTCTTTCCTGAAGATGTAGGTTGATGATCCAATGATGGAATCAAGTTACGATCATCATTATTTGGGACCACCAAGCCCCAAAAAACAAGTGTTGGACTAGTAAAACTCTTACTGAACACTTTTAATTCCTGATATCATCACTACTCTGTGGAAGTCAGACTTTCTTATATGTATACATATGTACATATTTCATATTAAATGCATTTAATATTTTTTGTATATCGACTTACCTAACTTGCTTGTCCTTACATTTACTCCTCTACCTCCTCAAAACTCTTGAGCACTACGAGGTGTATTCTATACAGAGAATGCCTGTCTCTAATCTATAAACAATATGCATTTATATATATATATATTATATATATATATATAATATATATATATATATATATATATTATATATGCATATATATATATATATATATATATATATATATATATATATATTGCTATATATATATATATATATATATACATATACATATATAAATAAATATACATATATATAACTCCCCTTATATACATTTATGCACCTACATATATACTAGTACAAACACATACATATACTCACAGTCACACACACATATACGAGATGCATGCAACTATATGCAACCGCAATTATATGCAACATAATGAGTGGGAGGAAATGAGTGGGAGAAAAACAAAGAGAGAGTGAGAGAGTGCATTAGAGGAGGGAATAATGAGTACAAAGAGGGCTAGAACAAAAACTAGATGATATAGTTAAGCATCAATATCTTTGTATGCTCGTACATTTCTATGCTTTAACATCCTCCCAAGTTTATGTTTGTTCAGGGTGTCTGTGAGTCTGAAGTATATATCGTATTTTATTTGATCGATTATTTTACGAACAATACTGATTATGTTATGTTCATATCCCCTTGAGAAATTTGTAATAAAAAAATACTTACACTATGTCACAGAACTCAAAGCAGTCAGTGGGATATATTCTTGCAAACATAGAATCATGTATTCAGATAATGTGCATATTCATCAAAGTACTTTTCATATCAATATTATATTTACATTAATGTTTCAAAAATCTTCAAACAATTGGCGTCCACATTTGAGTGATTTTTATTTTGATCGATTTATTTTTCTGTTGGAAATACTCCTATTGATGTTTTCGGTTTAGCGTTTCCCTTTTGCAAGGAAATTGTAAACATATTTTTGCTATTGATAAAGAATTTCTATGTAAATTTTATATTTTCATTTCTGAAGTAACAATATTTGCTCGACTCTATGCGATATATTAAATTTTCCATTATATTGATATTATACTAGAGACGATATCATCAATGAACAATGCAGAAGACTGAAAATAAATGATGAAGCACAATAGTACATCGCCACCTGCATTATTACCCATATAGAAATCTCTAAAAAGCTTTTAATAGTAATATTTAAATCTCAAATATATATTCCATAATATAAATCTTACGCCAAATGTTTAGTAAATATACCAAACAAGTTGTCTCACTGTATGCTAGAATCCGCTGAAATTAGCTCAGGAAATTCAATAAATTGAAAAGTTGCTTGGAAATTTTTCTCTCCGTATTTATTGAAAGCAGAAAAAAAGAATTGAATTTTCTTCAAAATTTACCAATATGATAGTCAACAGAAACAATGCAATGTGAAATTTATGCATTCATGTAATATCCTGTAAAATATTATAGATATCAAAGTAAAACATTAGTATTATGTAAGAAAATATTGCGGATATAGAGAAAAATAGAAAAAACTATACGTTTATATATATTCATATATATATATATATATATATATATATTGATAAAAATGGTAAGACAACAAAAGAATGAGAGACCTCGATATTATGTAAATAGAGGAATTTATCTGTAAATGTAATATGTGACAAGTATTCGGTAGCCATGATAAAACCCCAAGCTCCGGATGTCGAGGTGGAAATCCATGCCGCCATCTCTTCAGTTATCCGGCCATCGGAAAAATGCCATGAAAAATTATCGTTATACAAAGAGAAATTTCTGTGTGATTGACTATTATTAAGACAAAAGAACTGTTTGAATGACCGCTAAGTGAGGGGAGGGAGCAAAAGTAAGGGGGTAAAAAAGTTCATAGTATTCGCGTAAGTGCGCATGTTAATACCTACTCATGCGCGCCCGTACACTCACGTGCATGCGCCTAAAAGTATACATTCATCCACCATCACTTGAAAACGTACACATCCTCAACTGCACCATTCGCTAAATGTATATGTATATACATACAAACCCACACACACGCACACATAAAGTTTCATACACACCTCTATACGCACAAGCCCAAGAAAAAACAGGTATAAGGGTAACAATACAGAAAAAAGGTATAAAGGAGTATATAAGGTCAAAATATTTTTTTAAATTATATCAATACCTTAGCATGGAGTACCGAAAAGGTTATGACATCCCGGATTGAAGGATCGTGCAATGCATTTTGAAATGCTTAAAGGCAACAGATATATTTGAGAAAGAATATATGTTTGTAACAGAATTTTTTTTTTTTACTTTATATTCTATGGATATTTTGGAAGTAACAGAAATATTTTTATATCAATGCTAGGATACTTGAAAATGTATGTGGTTATATTTTAGAAAATAAAATAAATATTTTTCTTGGCCGTGGGACTACGAAATTCGACATCGGTATGCATTACATTCGGCAAATATCTTACATATTAGAATCAAATTGACGAAGAAATGTGGAATAAAGCCATCATGTAAGCAGTGTATTTTTATTGATAGACTTCAACTTACATTTTTTCAGTTATGGTGAGTTGCATACATTTAATTATGTTCAGTACATTTGAACAATTATCGAGATCATGCGTTTCAATCCCTATTTATAATATATATCAATATGTAATTTATAAGATCGAGGCAATCTAAGTGTAGGAAGTTTGTAAGCTTCGAGCAGTCCGTGGTGTGTATAAAAAAACAACATTCAGGAGCACTAATAATCTGTCGTTGAGGCTTGTAGGCTTTTCCCATATTGAAGTTTGATAAGCTTAATAAAAATAATTACGTAGTCCACGGTTAGCAAATTAAATTGCTATGAAAGCGGAGGGAGTTCGACGTTGCTGCCCTCTTTCAAGCTTTATGCTGTGATGCAGGTTCATTTGGGACTTTCAACAGCAGGAAATGAAGTTGTATAATGTGTGTGTGTATTTGTGTGAGTGTGAGTGTGTGTGTGTGTGTGTGACAGATCTCTCACAGTTTTCATTAACCATATTTACTCACAAAGTACTGGTGGATCAGAAGTTAATAATGACACTTTCCCAATGTACTAAACATTGGCACTAAACCAAAAACACATTCTTGCAAAAAGTGCTTCTTAACCAGGCAGCCATGCATTTAACATATATATATGTGTGTGTGAGTGTGTGTGTGTATGTGCGTGTGTGTGTGTGTATGTTTGTGTGTGTATGTATGTATGCATGTATGTATATGTGCCTGTGCGTGCCTGCGCGCGTTTGTGTTTAAATGCATCATTTATATATGTATTTTAAAATTGGTTTCATTATGCATTGAATAGTATCATTAGTTTTATATCTCTTCTGAAATTTTTATTTCATATTTGTAAATTTATTTTTTAGATTTTAGCATTTATTGTAATAAATTTGCGTATACAATTTTATACTAGGTTATCTATTATTTTTATTTGATTGACGTAATGATCTATCCCATGCAATTCCGTTGTACAATACTTGAGGCAACAGACGTTTTTAATACATTTAATACATAGATTACCTATACTTTGCAACTTATCTGAATCTATATTGAAGCGTTTTAATACCTTTCAGCATTTTATAGGACTTCGTTTAGTTCTTTAAATACATAATTCATGTCTAACAAAACTGAAGCAAGTCATCATTAAAATCATTATATAAAACGTGTAAATTACCGTTGTGTTGTCCATAGAAATTGTTCTGGTTGTTTCGTTTATCACAATTGAATCTGTAAGAATTTTATACACGAAAATATTTCTTGAAATAATTGTAATCACTATATGTAATAGTTAGTGTTTCTATGTAATCGAAACTTGATTGCATCATTTGTAAGAAAGCGAGTATCTGAAACAATTTTAATACCACAAACTTCAATTTTTAAATGTGTATAGGCAAAAGCTCCATGATTACTGAAAAAGTAATATTTGACGTATAATGTGCTGAATTGTTAACATTTATGCAAGAAATCTATCTGTACACTAACATACTTGACTGATGTAGATATTTAACTAGCGAATGTTTATGTTATGAAATGAAGTAATTCTAGTTCCAATGATTCTAAATGGTAGGATCGTTCACTCGTAAATCAATAAATCTAATATAGAACTAATACAATTCTTAAATTTCCGAATAAAGAAGGTTGTTAGACGTTATGTTGGATTAAGAAAATTATGTAAAATATAGTGAATATTTTGATAATAGACTGAACACAGCGTGAAAACTTCCCTATCGTAAATATCTGATTGTGATCAGAGATATAATTTTACAGACTCTTCTGATTATGTACGTAAAGTTAATAATACAAATTACTCCCTTTATATCCTCTTTAAATGTCGTTCTTTGATTACTTACCCATAGAAGAAGTACTAAGATTCTTCAAAGCTCACTAATAATGATCAGAAAAATTGTTAAATTAGTAGATAAATAGCCCTCTGGTATCGCGTAATATTTTCCATTACACTGCGTGCATAAGCGAAAGCAAGATATTGTAATCACTCGTTTGTCTGTGTGTTTGCAAAATTACCTGAAAACGTCTGAACGGATTTTCACCAAATTTGGTGAAAATACTCATTGAGTGAGTGGCCCGAAAAGATGAACATTTGGTATGATTATCTTAAAAAGCAAAAGAATTAAATCGAACTTACAACTTTCCCGATAAGCACTTCTTTTTCATATGAGTCGACCCTCGTCTGCATGTGCACAGATCATGGTGCACCTATGCGAGTAGACAAGTGTGTGTGCATACATACATACATACATACATACATACATGCATACATACATACATACATATACAGCTGTGTGTATGTGTCTGTGTGCGTTTGTGTGTGTGTACCAGGCTTAAGAATATAAGTCCTGGGATTGATTTATTAAAGGCAGTCACCCAGCCTGGCCATAGTCTGAAGATTCAAACAAAAAAATAAATAAAGGATAAAAGATTTGCTTACAATACAATTTACCAACGTTGTGTACGCTGTTCATTGATATACGCTTTTACGTATTAAGTTCTTTTGTGATACAGAAGATCTCCGATATATTTGGCTAATTTATGGAAGGAACTGACATGTATATCTGAATGTTTTCTCTTGATGGATTGAGATTTAAATTATTTAAGATCCCATCTGCAATGTTACCTCAACAAGATGCTGCTATATATATATATAGACATTAAGTATTAGATAAAAGAAACTGATTAAGCATTTTGGAAACTTTATAAACATCGTATTTAATCATTCCAAATAGTTCTAATTCCGTACCACTCGTATTGAAAATTCACCTTAATGAATAAAACATTTGTTTTCTTCCACGAACTATTAATCTAATCTATGCAAACCAATTCTGAGCTTCATATAATATAACTCAATGATTTTTTTTCAATGAATACAATATTATAACATTACCAAAGAATGTTTCGTGTCAAAACTATTTACAATAATTGAACTTAAACTGAATAAAACTGGTTTTGTACAAGCTAAACTGGCAAATACAGTCGTTATCTAATCCGAACCAGCAACGTAATCTTTATATGGTCGTTTGACCTGCTAAAACAAAACTAGCAATCAAATCCCATTCAAATTGCATTCAAATATATGTATTAAATTGACCAGCTCATTGGGTGATGAGTTTGCGATATATATATGAAGGGCCATTTGTGGCTGGAATGGTTTAAGCTTAGTTATTCTTGATCAAGAAAATATGGGATAAATAAGGAAACATACGCAGCTCAAGTTAGAGGAAATTGGCAAGGCCAATTTAATTTGGTTTCTTCATAATTACATACGCTATGGGATATGACCTAATGATATAAGAATTCCGTCCATGTCACAAATGTATTAAGATCTAGATAATGTTATTTATGAGAAATATGCATTGGGAAAAGAAAGAACCGCATCTTATTTTGTAATGCGCACCTGCGGATCATTAGCTGACCACACAACGAACGGTCTCTGTTGGAAATTTGTAAATATTCAGTGATTAACAGCTGTATCGTATGATACATATTTATATACATTCAGCACCGAATGGAAACGATATATGTGCGCTATTTACATTTTAGGCATTAATTCATGAAAATGTTGATACGGTGAATTTATACAAAATAGAGTATTTATGATCATCCACCAGATACAATCACCGTTCTTTTTCTAATTCGATAATTTCTGCCAACAATGCATTTACTGGAGCGACAAATACCTTTCAAATTTCTATTTAAAAGCAAATCATAACACTAATAATATCACTTTTGTTATAAAATATTCAAATTAATATTGTTGCAAATGTTTATAATCCCAAAGGTACGTTTCTACATACCTAGCAAAACTAATTTCTGTATAGAATTAATCCAGGGTGTTATTATTTTTAAAAACGCAGTACAACATTTAAATAAAACTTAATCTCACAAGTAATATGCGTACTACTGTGAAGTATGACAATGTTTTGTCAAAAGAGACCGACACTTATTCTTTCATTCTCTTAATGGCTTCAGTCGTGCGGCCATGCTGGAGCACTGCCTTAATTTAATTTCTTTCAATTTTGTTGTCATTTTTGGTTGAAAGTTCGTTTCTGATTGAAATCGTAGATGCTGATCTTCCCCGTGCGTATCCTTGGATGGTTGGCTGGCCCAGTATCATCCTTAAGATTTCTTCAATGCTCGTTTAATGTTTCAGTAGAGGTCATTTTTATATTTCTGATTTCTTTAGGTAAGCAGTTGAAAAGTTAGAAACTTCTAAATACCATATTGATATAATTGGGTGATTTGTTCCTTCTTTCGAAGGTCGTATATTTCAAAGCTGACAGCATCTACCAGTTCGTGCATTATAATTCTTTCTAATCTCGAACTTTGGCACATTCCCCTCCAGGGTGATTTTCTATACTAATATGATAGTATATATATCTCTCTCTTCAGCTTTCAACAGGGTAGAGACGCAGAACTTTCAGCCGTTACCATTGATTAAGGCTTTTAACCGAACTTATTTTACTGGCGAAAGTTCTTTCTAGTCCTTCAGTTTCATCTATGAGACCATGTAACCTTGGAAACAAAAACTGTGAGCAATAATCGTATCTACTCAGAACTAAAGCTTTCCGTAGGTTCAACAAAACTACCGGTTCCTTTGTCTCGAATGTTTGCAGGATCTATCCTATGAAATGTCGGCATTTAGAGGTACATTTAATGATGTGGATGATAACAGTTACATCATTTGATATGATTCAGCCTAAGTCTCGTATGTCATTAACATTGTAAATCATTGTTTTATCTCATGTCAAATAATGTGATTTGTATGCATTGCCTATGCAATAAAGAAGTGAAAAACTGATACATTGAATACCATATTATTTTTTTTTATGCCCATCGATGAATGAGAATTAACTCATTTTGAAGTGACTGCGTTTTATAGAGTTTAGAATAGTCAGCGATAATTTTGTGTTATTGGCATAACACGTTAAGTTGGAAAAGGACAACAAAACAGTAGCAGTGAATTACCTACCGATCTCAGTTATCTCTCACAACAGGAAATCTTTTGAGCGGTGAGATCTCGGCTAACTCAATTACTAGGAAGTAAGAGTCTACTTATTCCCAACAATCATGATTTCCGCAATGGTAAAACTGCGTAACCCAGCTCTTTCATCACTTTGTTGACATCTAAGAGACGGGCCCGAGGCAAATATCATCCATTTCAACTTCAGCAAGGCTTTCCACAAGACTAACAAAAGGTAAACTATTAAATTAGATTGAATGTTTTCTGGGCAAAAAAGAACCCAGTGTGTGTTCGATGAAGCTTGGCAAAAGTTATTACTGGAGTTTCGCAAAGCACTCTATTGGCCGCACTACTTTTCATTATTCACATCAATGATATTATTGACGTCATCAATACAGATACATTGACTTTTTCACGGTTGACTCTAAGCTTCTGAAGGTTGTCAACAGGGTGGGCCACTGGACTAATCTCCAATCAGATTTGCTTGCTGTTATCCGATGGGTGAAATATGAAAATATGCAGCTAAACTTGTACAACTTTGAATTAACCCAATTTGGTAAAGAGATTTCCCATGAGCTACCATTACACTCTTCCCCCAGGCAAAAATGTTGTGGCATCAAACACCTCTAGAGACTTCGGGTTAACTGTCAACAACCCTTTAAACTGAAGTACCTACATAAAGATCAAAGGTGATATCGCCCCCAGGGCATACTCCTGGATCCTCGGTGCTTTTCTGTCTATATCCACTTCTCCACCTTCGCCTGTCCTCGCCTTTACTAGTTCTTGATTATCAGGATCGTCTCGAGAAACTCAAACTTTATCCCCTCCAATGCGCCGTGAGCGCTATATCATATATATGATTTGGAAATTATTCTAAGACTATTACCCAAATTATGATGGTATCAACTTGAAAGTTCATCCAAGCCTTGCACCCCACCCTCGTGCCATCTCTCTTCTACAAAAGTCATGCGCGCATCACATTACAACAGTAAGGCAGAGAAATTTCACCTCAACTTTCCCTGCGCTCTTTAAAATCATGGCAAAGCACATAACAGAATATTTCATAACATTCAACAGGACGAATAACTTCAAGAAATTCTAGATAAACTACCTACACCCGAATATATCTCTGCAAGCAATAACTCATTACTCGAATAGGCTATAGTGTTCAAAGAATGAGTATAGTATGAAAAGTCCTTAAATGCCATTTCAAGGTGGTGCTGTTTAGTTAGGTACGTCCTGAGCTAATTCTGATCGAAACTGATCTCTGTATCTAGGTATCAAACGGTATATATTTAAGGCTACCTGGCAGAAACGTTAGCACAACGGGTGAAATGCTTAGCGGTATTTCGTCTGCCGTTACGTACTGAGTTCAAATTCCGCCGAGGTCGACTTTGCCTTTCATATATATCTTCTTTCATTATTTTCTCTATTCTTTTATTTGTTTCAGTCATTTGACTGCGGCTATGCTGGGGCACCGCCTTTAGTCGAGCAAATCGACCTCAGGACTTATTCTTTGTAAGCCTAGTACTTATTCTATCGGTATAAGTCAATGAATGAATATTAAACAGATTCTATGTAATCTTTCCTGATTCTATGTAATCTTTGCAAGACTTTGCCTTTCATCCTTTCGGGGTCGATAAATTAAGTAGTAGTTACGCACTGGGGTCGATGTAATCGACTTAATCCGTTTGTCTGTCCTCGTTTGTCCCTTCTGTGTTTAGCCCCTTGTGGGTAGTAAAGAAATAGGTATATATTTAAGGATTTAATGTAATGAGGTTTCTTATTTATGGCTTTGAAAAATCTATTAGCGAAACTGAGTGTAATGAACCACATTAAGACACCCAACAATTCTATTCTCTTGTACCAAGGTACATGGTTTCACTACATTGTGTCATCAGGCATGTAATTCTTACACTTATCTATAACGAATCATACCAAACTATAATTCAACATTACACACCACATTGTATAATAATCAACTGCAATTCAATATATAAAACGCATCTGTACTTCTGTGGTATACTAGACTATTATGCACCTTTTATCAACATGCAGAGGGGAACATGACAGTGTTTATGATTTCCCTAGACCTGTAAGAAGTATCAACAAAACAACACTTAAAATTAAGAAATACTGGACCATCTTGTACGTTATAGGGAAGGCTGGAATGCCTTCGAACATATATTCCTGATCGTGGACAAACTGGTTCTAAAGAAAAGTCATTACAGTTTTACAGCATTTAACATGAATCCTACACAGCATAGTGACTGTTTCGATTTAGTGCAGTTTCCTTTACTTCATTTTCTTTATTTCCTGCTCTGCTTTTCCTGTTGTATACAAACACATACATAAACACACATACACACTGACACACACACACACACACACACACACACACACACGCACATATATGTGTGCGTGCGTAGATGTGAGGGTGTGTGCTCGCGATAATATCGAAAAATGAGAGTGATTTCACAAAATACCTTTAATATACTTAACATATACATACACACAGACACACACAAAGCGATATGTGTATGTATCTCGTGTGTGTGTCTGTGTTTTTGTGTGCGTGCGTATGTATGTATATTCGTGTGGTTACGATTTTAGAATACTATTAACGAATATAATCAAGTTTTCTCCTCATAGCTCACCAATATTTATTGCAAATGCTATTAATAAAATTCTGTATAGAATTCATGCCATCAATATTTATCAAATAAACAAATCCCCAGTAAAATATATTAACTACGACTTCACAAAAGCAGTAGAAGGCTCAGTAGGTTAATATTGTACGAAAATGCATAATAAAAATGTTGGAAACGTCTGTTCCGTTTCACTTCCATGTGAAGTCTCATACATCTAAAATCTAATCGGATAAAGAGGATTCCTTTCCTTTCATGTTCCGGAGTAGATTAAATCTGTAGTTAAGATACATACATACATACATACATACATATATATATATATATATATATATATATATATATATATATATATATATATAATATATATATATATATATATAAAATGTATGTATATATGTAATATGTGTGCGTGTGTGTGTGCATGTGTGTGTGTATTTCAAATGATGAAAGATAAAATAACCCTAACTCATTTTAGAAAATATCTATTCTATAGTTAATACCTAGATGTATGCACGTGCATGCATGTATGTATGTAAGTGCGTACATACATGCATATGTGTGTGTGTGTGTGTGTGTTTCTGTTAGTTGAGAATGAAAGATAGGTACTCAAGTAGGCAAGGTATACACAAGTAGGCAGAGTGAAAATATTATACAGAACGATATAAAGTGAAGAACATAAGGAGTAACACATTTAGCGGTAAATGGATTCGTTTTAGCTGAAAGCTTCTCTCTCGCATTTTCAAATTAGTTTCAAGGAATACTTTGGAATTCATGTGTTTAAGTAATTATAATATAATTCAAATTTTCCTGTCCGAAATATATATTAAATTCTGTTGCGATATGTGACAGAAAATTCTGGTTTACGTTTATCGTTAGATGATGGCGTCTAGCTTATGATTCATTGCGAAATATACTTTAAACCTATTAACTCGAAGCCTCTTTCACATGTTTACATTAATAATATGAATCTGAATACAATTGCTTTTATCTATTATTATCCAGTTGTCATAGAGACTGATTATTATGTAATTTCTATATATTTATGACATTTTCCAGGATTGTATGAATTATGATTAATGAATTAAAAATATACATATCTGCAGTATATTTCCTATACATGCTTCGTGTTTGAAATGTAATCCAGTATATTAGCCGTACATACATAAGTACACATAAACGTATTCTAATATAATTGCGAAGTATGATGAGTTCAAAATTTATACTTTGTTATTCGGGTACGTCTGTTCCCTTAGTCGCGTAAAATACCTTTATTTTCTCTGAACACTAAGGTTGCAATTTCCATTACTATTAGTCTTTTTCCCACACTTTGCATATTTTCTCGGAGAAAAGTTACTCCAACACTATCTTCGTCTGAGGGTTCTTCATGTGCAATTTTCCATATTTCAGTATACTTTACTATACATTTGTATAGTCTGGTAGGTTTTGTTGTGTCCTTATTGTGCATATATGAATCAATTTGTGTATAGCTTGCACATGAAAAGGGTTCTCAGACTTACAAACATTATTTGTCTGTAACTTATTGATTACGTGGTGAAACACATACAAAGTTTAATGTAATACTAATAATGATAAAGTCTATATAAATATTATAAGTTAAATGGAAACATACTGCCATTCCACAGCGTTGGCACGAAATAACTTCAAAGGAAGGAATGGCTTAGAATGCATTGAAAGTGATATAATGAGCTAAAGAAATTTGTCTTTCAAACTGGAATTTGACATTTCTCTCCACATCCAAACATATCACTTATCTTTCCGGATGAAAATCAATGATATTAGACGACAATAAATGTTATTGTTGATTTCAACTAATCTTTTTCCAGTTGCGTCCCATCCTCTTTTATTGTAGATGACAATGCTCACAACCACTCAACCACTTCCTATGGTGAAGATGCTCACACCCACTTACAATGATTTCTTATGCAGTTGGAACATGCGAATTATTTTATGTATCAAAACTTCTCTGCCAACCATTATAAACGATTCAGCGTGCATCGTGAAATTAGACTTCTGCTAAAAATCAAACTGGATGATGAAACATATGGAAATACATCTTGTAGTGAAAGAATTGTAACAGGATAAAACATAATACCCAAGAACAAAGTTATTTTACACACTTTTACCAACTAGAAACCGTAGCAAACTCTACATTAAATCGCACTCTATTTTTAAAAAAAAATTAAAGTCCCATTCGACAATGCAATGTAGATGTGAATATAAAGCTTTATGAATGTAACTGATTTATCTTTGGGCATAGGTCTACTTCATTAGTTAGCTCTGAAGTATACAAAAGCAATAACATTCTGAATTTTGTTACAAGCATTTAAAATTATTTTAACCATTTTATCAGTATTTTCCCTCCAATACCTGTTCTAAGTTAAGCCTGCTTCAGCATACCCTATACAAATACAGTTGTAATGTTAACATATAGCATGTTAGTTGTTTCCAATATTACATAGAAACTATTATTTTATAATAGTTGAAAATTTTATGTAAAATCGTATGGTAGTTTAACTATTCCTAAAGTCTAAAACTAATTGAGGCAAATATCAGTTATATAATTAGTGCAATCGTAAATTTCACTTTACAAAACAATATTTTTTCCATAAAATATACGCACTCGTAAAATGATGTCTCTTTCACAAGGGAAACATAATCAATATATTTATCAACAGTTTCAATGCAGGAATATTTTAATTCGCAAGTTCAATGAATATTTAAACTTAATTAAATTCGACAATCGACCTTATAGTTAGAGGAGGAACGGCAACGTCTGTGATCGCCGCGAGACCAATGCAGGTGGAAGAAACAATGATTTATGAGTTATCTTCAGACCAGAGTCTCAGTGAATCTGCTAACAGAAAAATATACTTCACTAGCAGTATTAAGACTATGAAAGAAGACCTGGTGTGAACGCAGTTTATATTTACACAGTATGGCTCAAAATACACGAGGCGACTGAAACTATAGTACTGGTGATGTCACGCAGCGGATTTGTACGCAAATCATGTGAATGAGTGGAATGTGCGGGATACCTTCTATCTTATGGTCATCCATAATCCATTAGTGTTATTTCATTTTAATACATTATCTTCAAGAGTTTCATTTACTTGCACAGAAAGAAGTAATTCTTTACATACACACATAAAGACAAACACACACACACTCGTATATATATATACAGGAAAACAAATGCAACGTCCATTCCAGTTGTTTCATCTGTAACAAAATGAATATATATATATATATATTTATTTATTTATATTTATATTTATATTTATAATCAAAATAAACAACTAGATGTCAAGTTGTGATGCGGTACGACCGTTTCAAGCGGCTCCATTTAATTAAACAATGTAATCATTACATCAAGTTCAATGCAGTGCCATCTTCAGCTGCAAAAATTATTAAATAGAATTTTAACCAAAAGGACACATTAATATAATTTTTGTCAAATATTTTAACAGACCAAGAAGGTGGAAGTAATTCATGTTGTCGCTATTGTACCTAAGAATAGACTACACTTCCAAGAATCGCATGAAGCCTATTGGGGTCATAGTGTTGAAAGGTATTGTAATTCTTTTACAATTCATTTATCTCTTATCAACTACTAAATCTAAGTCTAGAAGACTGTGTCTATTTTGAATAAGGGACGACAGTAAGTTGACAGCTCATGCCTAGGTATGGTCATAAATGTTATCAATGTATCTCTTTTCCTCAGATACGAAAGAAGAGATAAGAAGTAGTCAATTGGATAGAAGTGACTGTCTATAAAATTCGACTGGGTAGGGGAAGACTTTAAATCATGATGTTAATTACCAGTTAAATGGTAAGACGCTAAGAAACCTGAAATGTTAATACAGGAGAAATATTATAATGGGTTGCTAAGGGTGATTGTTTATAAGCAATATTGTTATGCTGTATTGTTATGCTGTATAAAAATAAATTTTAAGATTTTCATAACCGATATCATAACCAAAATAGGTCAAATGTGTGTATATATCAATTATAAACATTAAAAAGGAAAGATTACATAGAATCAGTTTAATATTCATTCATTGACTTATACCGATAGAATAAGTACTAGGCTTACAAAGAATAAGTGAATAAGTCCTGAGGTCGATTTGCTCGACTAAAGGCAGTGCCCCAACATGGCCGCAGTCGAATGACTGAAGCAAATAAAAGAATAAAGAAAATAATGAAAGAAGATATTTACTCTTTTACTTGTTTCAGTCATTTGACTGCGACCATGCTGCAGCACCGCCTTTAATCGAGCAACTCGACCCGGGACTTATTCTTTTATAAGCCCAGTACTTATTCTATCAGTCTCTTTTGCCGAACCGCTACGTAACGGGGACATAAACACACCAGCATCGGTTGTCAAGCAATGCTAGGGGGACAAACACAGACACACAAACACACACACGCATATATATATATATATATATATATATATGCGACGGGCTTCTTTCAGTTTCCGTCTCCCAAATCCACTCACAAGGCTTTGGTCGGCCCGAGGCTATAGTAGAAGACACTTGCCCAAGTTGCCACGCAGTGGGACTGAACCCGGAACCACGTGGTTGGTAAACAAGCTATTTACCACACAGCCACTCTTGATATATATATATAAACATATATCATCAATGGAACTGATCATACCAAAAATCCGTGAAACACAAAGTTAAATTAAATAAGGTTCCCTAAAGCAAAACTTCTTAAAGTACAATGTACCAGCACACACATTCAAAGAACTCTGCTCTTAAATGCTTGCGCTAAAACAAAACAAACATAACATATTCTCAATACTCACACGAAGATACGCATACACGAGTAATAACAAACTAGATTTTGTCAACCACATAACTCCGCAAAATATTGCTAAATAGAGCACCAAATTTAGAACTCATTAGTACAAGAAAATATTGTGGTTAATGTTCTTAATTAAAGTTTAAAAACCATCACATTGAATTCCGCATTCGGTCGTGTTTCACCATTCATTGTTTTAAATAAAATATTGTTATATACGTTGCGCAGAGTAGAGCATGTAGTAAAGCTCAGGTTCCCAAACATTCAGTGCCTAATTTGGCCAATTCTAATTTATTTATGTAGCCAATCTAGGTACGAATGTCAAACATCTCATTTACACTTTCCTGTTTTTTTTCTTTAATATTGAATTTTATATTAGGCAGATTGCCTTAAAGAAACATAACTCGCAAGAAGCATTGTGTACGTAGCTCTACTGATTGTACCAATAAATTACCATCAGAAAATCGAAAATTAGAATGGAGTAAAACAATTTAACAATGGTCGTTTGTTTATGATTTATTAAAAGATTGAATACCTTCTCCCCTTTTTCGTCTAATTTCTGTGTCTTCATACTCTCTAGCTTCTCTCTTTTCTCACTTTATTAAATTGTACATATCACACAGTATGGTAACTGCAATGCATTTTACAGGGTATTTCTCTAATATTAAAAATAAATTACATTTTTTTATGTATTAATGTGCAATTACCAAGCAGAAAATCATTATTGTGTTAGGTTAAACTCTTTTGAGATTATGAAGCAATAACAACATTGGTATTTCGATGTAATGCCGAGATGTAAGGCGGCAAGCTGATGGAATCGTAACTGCGCTAGACTAAATGCTTAGCAGCATTTCTTATGTCTTTACGTTTTAAGTTCAAATTCCACCGAGGTCAGCGTTGCCTTTCATTTTATCAAGGTTAATGAAATAAGCACTAGTTGAGCACTACTGCTAATGTAATTAACTTACTCGTACCCGAAATTGCTGGCCTTGTGCCAAAATTTGAAACCGATATAATGCTGCAAGTTAAATAACTAAGCAGTTCAAAGTAAGCTAATGTTAACTTTTTCCCCTTTCGGGGTTATACATTAAAAGTTGGTACTACCAAATCCTAAAATAATCTTCTCTTATCAATCGATAGCTTCGTACCAACGTGAGGGATTACTAATTAAGGGCAACATATGGTAAAATGTTATCTATAATTTAGTGTTCAGTACGTGTATGTAATCCCAACATTTATTTGTCATGTTGCCAAGCCGAACGAGTTCATTTTTATAGATTGTAATTAAGAGAAAATTGGCAACAGTGATTAGAGTTTCCAGTGTCTACTGTTTCATTGTATATTTAGTAGCAATATACCGGCTTTCGTAAGGCGTCGATCTGGCAGAACCGTTAGCACGCCTGACAAAATTCTTAGCGGCATTTTGTCCATCTTTATATTATAAGTTCATATTCCCCACGAGGTTGACTTCGCATTTCAACATTTCGGGGTCGATAAAAGAAGTCCCAATTGAACACTGAGGTCGATGTTATCGACTTAATACTCACCCGAAATTGCTTGCCTCGTGCCAAAAATTTTAAACCAATATATCGGCTTCCGAAATTCCACGGAGATATATAGTTGACTTTATCGCCGAGGGATCCCGGGTTCGAATCTCAGACCGGGCGATGTGTGTGTTTATGAGCGAAACACCTAAGCTCCACGCGGCTCCGGCAGAAGGTAATGGCGAAACTTCAGCTGACTCTTTCGCCACAACTTTCTCTCACTCTTTCTTCCTGCATCTTGAGGCTCACCTCCGACGGACCGGCCCTTATGAGCCAGGCATGGCTCAAGAAGGAACAGACAACAAGACCTATCTCAGCTGTACAATCTTTTATCGATTCTAGAAGAATGGAAAACAAAGTTGGCTTCAGAAGGACTTAAACTCAGACTCTGAAGAGCGGGATGTCATATTGTGAATTAATGTTTCCACGCTCTGATTATTTTGTCAAACCAACAGTAATATTGTGATTCGTATAATTACAAAAAATAGAATTGTTTTCAGTTTAGAAACAAGAACAGCGATTTGGATAGGAGGCATAAAATCAATAGCATTGACCTCAGTACTTGACTGGTACAATATCGATGGTGAGCTGGCAGAAACGTTAGCACGTTGGGTGAAATGCTGAGCGGTATTTCTTCTTTACGATCTGAGTTCAATTTCCGCCGAGGTCGAAAGGATGAAGGGCAAACCTTCATCCTTTCGAGGTCAATAGATTAAATACCAGGTGCGTAGCGGGGTCGATCTAATCGAGTGGCCCCCTCACCAAATGTTTCGGGCCTTATGCCTAGAGTAGAAAAGAATATCTGATCGATTCTGGAGTGATGAAAAGAAAAGGTGACCTTAGAGGAACTTGAAATTGGAATATGAAAAGTCGCTAGAAACACAGCAAGGTTCTCTGATGATTTAGCCTGTCATACACATTTATATATAATATAACGTGTAATATTATGACTAATATAATTATCACCACATACTGGAGTTGTTTATTTCGATGTGTAATAATAGTAATCCATAATTTGAATTGTTTCCTGCACTTATTCATACAAGAATAACAGATTATAACCTTTCAGTGTAATAACTAGAAAGTGCTTGAGATATCAAACATGATTTGGAAAGCATTATTATTGATTTGTTTATTTTTTATATCATAACCTGCTCTTTCCCAGAATGTCATTTGTATGTAATTGACAGAAAAGGAATTTTAAATTGAAGTCGTTTGCCCTCCGATATAAATGTATATTAATCCTTAAAATTAATCTACAATATTCAATTCATATTGCTTGAAACACCAAATCTGTAGAGTTTGCGTTCTGTTGTAAAATAATACGTTGTTTCCACATTCATTTATAAAGGTATTTTTCTTTTCATTTCCTTTTCCGAATCATTGCATCATTCCTTCATGCAATTACAATTTTTGTTCATGTTATCATTTTACATTCCTCCAAGTGAGTGGCAACATAAATGAAAGTTTTACTAACATCGCAGACATAATTTCTGTACGTTCTTTCTCCAACTTCTGTTTTGCAACTTCGATTCTTCTTCTCTTATTTACTTTAACTCCCTATGATATCCAAACATAGATTATTTTTATATTCATTTCCATGTCTACAATTTTACCTTATTTTATATATTATTGATATGTCATCTCAGCAGTTAAATATACACATCTATATCTATAATTCTAACAATTTTATGTTTGCAAAAACTGAGTCTTGCTTTTCCTTCATAACAGAAATTCAAATAGATGACATACTTAATTTCAAGTAGTGAGATATTTTTAAAGCCTATGTTCCTTTTAAGTGAATGTATGTATTGAAAAGCTTCTCCACATTTTCATTCTATCTTAGTTCCTGCATTTGAAAGATTCTTGTTAGTGGCGAAACTAATTCTTAGTAATGTGTTCGTAACAAGGTTACTCGTAGATCGCGGTTCCCATACACCAATAAAATTAATGACAAGAACAACATGAAAGACTGACAAAATTT
>NC_042997.1:38003130-38040630 GCF_006345805.1 Octopus sinensis
TGCGTATGACTGAAGCACGTAAAGTGTCTTTCGTTACTTGCCCACTGCAACATACAACCTCAGACCTGACAATCTCATGTAAGCTGAATACCCCAAAATAATTTTCAATAACTTTTACTTTAACTGACCTTTAATGTTTCCATATACTTTTCACTGGCGTCAGAGAGAAAACGTTTCACTACCATGAGCCGTTATAGTCTGAATGTTATACTTTCATCTATTAATTCAACTTCGGAGGTTGTCTTATATCTAGTTCCATTAATATTATTTGAAATCCCCCTGTATATAAACTGTGAGCTATTGTACTATTGATATTCCCCTACGTATTGAAAATGAAATCCCCCTCTACAATTCCTTACTTATTATCTCTCTTATCTTTGTGTTCTTCTCTAATTTATTGCAATTTACACTTATTAGCACACTTAATTACCGTTACCTAACTTCCTTTTGTCTTTTATCATCTTTGTTTAACACTAAGTTAACTTTCTCCTTTCCCGATTTCGACTTCTCATTTTCATTTTCAATTCTAGCCTCTAATTTATTAGCCTTCATTTTAAATTGTATCACTCAATCATTAATAAGGTATCCTCACACTATCAACAGCCCAGATATCATTTGCTCTGGACGCATTTTAAAAGATTCAGCATTAGATGAAAAGTGAATTTAGCAATTAGTTATTGTGCTTTTATGACTTATGATTCAGATTAACACACGGGTTCAGATCATATAGGCGTAGGGTTTATCAGTAAGAAAGAAAATAATTAATATTAGAAAAAATGAATTTGTTTTCAGAGGAGTGTTTTGTGCAGAGTTAGCTTCAGTCTCTTCTACCACCCCCAGCAATTGAATCGCATCTACTAGTACCGTGTATTATGTGGTAGCGAGAAAAGAACATAAGCTAGAAAATTTAAGACAAAATCTAAACAAAGGGATATTCACTTTCAAAGTACATCATACGTGAAGTTTTGTTGTTTATCTTATAACACCAAACATACATTTAACATATATCTAACACCTACGGATATCCTATACAAATCGGAGGATAGTAAAATAAGATACATATCTACAATATGATACATGAAGTCATGACTAAGGTTTAAAGTTTTGAAATGTTTTACTTTTTCCGTGATGTTATATGAAATAGTAGTATTATGCTGGAAATATTTAAATGTGATCGCGAAAACTTAGTTGTTTGGCAGTGCCCGACCGTATGTTGGGCTCATTTATCTATTTGACAGGACTTGCTGTTTTGCTGGGTTTTTCACATACTCAGAATACTAGGCTGGAGGGTGCAGGTTTAGTTGCCCCCAGACTCACCGTGTAACTTGTAATATTTTACAACAGATTTTATCCAAAAACGACAAAAAAATTAGATGAATTTTTAAAACAGTTATTTTCTAGTTATTTGTCATCATGTTGTAAAACCATAATTTTCAAAAATGGTTTTTACTTTCCATTTACAGCTCTACCTTTTGCAAAATTGAAAAGGCTCGATTGTGTTCTGGAAAAAAGAAACATTTTTTTAAATAATTTGATCCTGAAAGTCAGGTAGAATTGATATCTCGTAGAAAAGAAGAACATGATATTTACACATAACTCTTCTTAATCTTAGTGATCTCATTTACTATATTAGGATTAGCGGCTCTTTCATCAAACTCTTCTGATCTAAATTTATGTCATTTTCACTGTCTGCTCTTCTATAGAATATAGATACACCGAGTGGTATCTACCACCCTCGGATTTATTCCAAAGCGCACTGTGTCGTCTGCTCTATGACATTCAAGTGTTCTTCCACAGTCAGTGCTATGTATGGAGGCCTTCCCTAGATGCCCACAACGAATTCGGTGCATAAACGAAACACACACCCCCTGTGTATGCGATGGATAATGTTTATATTACTAGAGATTCTTTTTATTTATAATTTAATTGACTTCCACACCTGCTACATGTAGTAGTTTTCATACAACTTTCATATAAATCATAGGCCAGGGATTTTATTCGTTTCAGAATTCTTCGATTGACAATAATAGCGAAATATCACATTTCCATTCATTCTAAGGCGAGTTGTCTCACCTATACTATGATACACAGGTGATTTTTAGCACTCATCGTTATGTAGGGAGCATTCCCCAGACGCCAACCTTCAGCAAATTCAATATGCAAACAAAACACATACTATGTGTATGTGCGCTAGATAATGTTTACTTTAAGAGGGTTGCTTATAATTCGCAATTTAATAAGGGTAAATTTTTTTAACGTAATATCTCAGGTTGCATCGATTCTAGCCACAAACTTGAGAAATGAACTTTTGTTTTTTATATGTGATAGCATTATTAGTAAATGAGAGTTGTATTTTTTTTAATTTCGACTTTTACATTTAAATTAGTTCCTTTCAATTATGATATTGCTATGACGGTACTAGTGATAATTTCTAATTTAGGCACTAGAAATTTGGAAGTAAGGTACAGTCGTCTGCATCAACCTTAGTGATGAGGTTTGCTGTGTTTTAAAGAACCTAGATGAATTAAGACAACGTTGACCATGTTGCAGTAAGAACTTTAAGAATATTTTAACAAAGTTCGAACAACTGTACTTCTTCACCATCTTAAACGGTCACCAATACGCATTAGCAGATTCTCATGATTAAAAAATATATAAGTATAAATCGCATCTACGAAACAACGAAAGCAAAGTACATGCAAAATCCACGTAATTTGTGGTGTCAAAATATTGATAATTGTACTTTTCTACAAAGCGAGCTATCAAAATTGTTAGTAAGCCAAATGAATGAGTCCATTCGTCTTTACGTCTTAAGCTCATATTCCGTCGATGTTGACTTTGACTTGCATCCTTTCAGGGTCAATAACATAAGTAATTGACCAACCCGTGTCCCCACGGAATTCCAGGCCTTGTGCCTATAGTGGTAAGGATGGTTTAACGGGATAATAACAGCTCTAATCATAGTATAGATGAGGTTTCGGAAAGTAAGTTAGGAACCGCTATTTCCAAAATACCCACAGAACATACATGCGTGGGTTTGTATTCTAAATAATAAATATCGCAAAATTGTTTCAAAAGTATAGTTTATATATTTTTATATTTTTTTATTTCCTAATTTACTATAAAATGCATATAAAATTTAATAGGTATTATAAATTCTAAAGTTAATCTACGCCAAATCAATATTATCAATATTTGCAAAATGTTGCTATATTAAATGAAAGATATATGATGGCTGTTTTCCTTAAATGTTTGTACATAAGTTTTAAAATGCAGTTATATAGTTAGTGAAATCAGTATTTCGAAGTAAATTTAAAAAGCTATAATGATAATAGCATATACTAATGTTTTATATGCAAACTAATTACGTCACACAAAATAGAAGGAATCAAATGCTACAAGGATAAAATAGAATTCAAAACAGAAAAAATTTGCAGATGTAAAACGAGTATATATTAAGTTTTGTAAACTGTTACAAGGTATAAATTACCATTAATATGGCAAGCTTAGAATTTAAAAAAAAAAAACACATAGAACATAATGGAATGCTTTGCTGAGAATAAAAAATACTTAAGAATTTGAAATTTATATAGGATTAATTTGATAGTGAGAGAAAATTCGTCTTTGAAATATTTTATTGGTCCAGTTGTGCAGCAACATATCAAGCGCAATAAAGAGTTTATTGAGTAAACATTTAACAAACTTAAATGAGTACTGATGTAATTTATATGCATATATATATATATATATATATATAATATTAATTAGAGACAAAACCACTATTTTGTAAATCAAACAAGGAAAGACTTAATCAATACATAAAAAATTTTAATATAAAGTAAATAAATCGCCACTACAATTGTTTCCTGTCTTATATATATGTGGAGGCGCAATGGCCCAGTGGTTAGGGCAGCGGACTCGCGGTCGGAGGATCGCAGTTTCGATTCCCAGACCGGGCGTTGTGTGTGTTTATTGAGCGAAAACACCTAAAAGCTCCACGATGCTCCGGCAGGGGGTGGTGATCCCTGCTGTACTCTTTCACCACTCTTTCTCCCACTTTCTTCTGTTGGCCTGCTCGCTTAGCTAGCGGGGTGGCGTCGATCGAAGGCTAAAACAAAGCGAACGCATTGTGACCAGCGATGTGTAGCAACATCTGATGGTCTGGTCGGTCACGTAAAATATATATATATATATATATATATATATATATATATGGAGAGGTGCGTGTGTGTATGCGTGTATATGTAGACGGATGTGTATATGTATGTATAGACCCATATGTATATATTCATTTTTATATATCTATATATAAATAGTTACATGTATACTCATACCTATATACACATACTCACACACAAAAACATATGCAAATCATATATATATATATGAACATTTATATTATTATTAATGGATCTACTAAAGAATTTAGAGCATTTCCATTAACCATAACTGAAGTGTTAGCATATTGAATTCTCATAGGAAAAGTAGTTATTACTTCGCTTGAAGATTTTAATGGATAAGATATTGGTTGTGTATAGAAAGATGATTTGGGCGAAATAGAATTGAAAAACAAGTGTTTTGCAAATTATTATTTTTTTTGAAAACCTTTTTTTTTCTGCAGTATTTGTTACTACCCAGTCATGTAAAAATCTACCTTCTGTTGGACTAACCGTTACCACACTATAATTTTTTCTTGCATTCTCCTTGTTTATTATTATCTCTAGGCTACGAAACTGTCACATGCAAAGAAGTGTAAGATATATTTTTTTTAATACACAGGAATATTGGTTGTAAGAGTAAGAATTCTCTACACAAATGACTGCACAACAATGTTTATCAATATTCGCTTATGTGTAACCTACTTTGAATGCGTTGCTTAGTGTGAGCTGCACACCACCACCCAACGTGAGGGAAGTTATTTACTAGAATAGAGGTTTTATTGCATTGCTTTAAAGCAATCTTTTGCTGAAATAACCAACATAAATATAATCATTATAATTAAGTGTAGCTATTTAGAGTTTTGGGTATTATTTCTTTAACATTTCGGTAAGTGGACATCAGAATTAAGGTTTAATCAGGCTTAGGATATTAGTAGAAACTGATCACTTATTTCTGGATATGCACAATGCTCCATTCTATATTTTCATCGCAAGACATTACGTGATGAGAGACTGGCGAACTGCTATGATTTTTGTGTAAACGAAGTACAGCCATTGAAGCATTTGAATTCTCACTATTCAAATTCAAATATGTATTTTCGTTTCACACTTTTGGTTATATCACCGATTTATGGTGGAGTACGAAAGAATTATATAAGTAGAAGTAGTAGTAGTAGTAGTAGTAGTAGTAGTAGTAGTAGTATAATGCGATGAAGACGAGGAGTCACGGTATCAGTACCTATGAACGATTTTATTTGACTTAATACGGACCCTCATAACCGTAAACCTGCGAGTGAAAGCATTTCAAATATCTTATTTTACCAATCCTTTCATACCTAATGTATATAAAACTATATTAACCAACATATCCTTCCAATTTTAAGACAATGTAATGATATTTCGCGCATATTCCTAGCAGATTGAGGGACATGTCTTTTATAAAATATTTCAGAAACTTTTTTTTTTTTTGCAAATTTTCAATTTATGTTAGCAAATATAGCGGCATTAGCTTCTAAACGAAGCTGCACTTTTAGCACATTAAAACCTAAAACCAGCTTCTATTTTTGGATGTTCATATTTCAATTGAATTATTCAAATATAATGAAAAATATTTTTATTTAATTGAATGATTCAAAATAAATGTAAAGATTATTTTAATTGTTGTCTTCTTCATACTTAAATATACTTTACGATTACTGTAAATGTAATATAATATAAAATTTTATTCGTTATGAGTCGATAATTATTTTATAACAATATGGCAAGTATAAGTGATAATTAACAATTATTTTCCCCCATATCGTAATTACACTGATTAAAAAAACACCAAAAATAGCTCCTATTATGAATTTTAGTTGATTTGTCTCTGTCTGTTATTATATAAACCTTATTTTCATTGATGTCGAGATGATTTGATTAATTATATGCCAAGTAGCAATGAAACTTTAATTTACTTGAAATAAGAACACACGTTAATCTCCCTATCCAATTCGACTTATAAGACAGATAATTATGCTTCTTTCGGGATGTCGATATTTTTCTTGTTACAATGTTGGTATTTTTCATAATTCATTTTATTTAATTTCTATATATTATAACAGAGCAGTAGAAATTCTATAAAATCGTTTATCTTTATGCTAATGCCTAATTGCAACTATTTTTGGTTTGAAAATAAAAATTTTCTTTTTACATGTAAAATAATTACATTTAGATATGAACAACATTTCTTGAACTCTTTCTCACATTATATGAAACAGAACCGAAGAACTAAAATTTATATAATCTAAAGCACTTAAGCCAGTAAAAGCGGAAATAGGTATTTCGCCCGTCGCTACGTTCTGAGCTCAAATTCCGCAGAGGTCGAGTTTCCCTTCAAATTACTGCCCTAGAGGCAAAATTTGAAACAATTATTATTATTAATATTAAAAACACGGCGAACCTTCAGATTCGTTAGCACGCTGGACGAGATGCTTAATGATATTTCACCCGTCGCTGGTTTCTGATATCACATACTTATATTAGAAAGTATTATTGTTACAATCAAGAGGCCGGGCAGCTGGCAGAATCGTTCGCACGCTGGGTAAAATGCTTATCGGCATTTAGTCCGGCATTATGTTCTAATTTCAAATTCCGCCGCAGTCGATATATGATTAATTTGATAGTTGTGCAGAATTATATATAGCGTAATAGAGAGAGTTTATTGAGTAAGTCTAACAGTCTTAAATGAATACTGATGCAATTTATATGCATGCATATATATATATAGGAATATTTGGGCGTGCATATATATATATATTCGTTTTTATTTGATTAAATATAAACATTTGTATGTATACTCATAATTGAATACAAATACTTACACCCGAACATTTGTATATCATATATATAGGCATTTATATTTTTATAAATTGATCTACTAAAGAATTTAAAGCATTTCCATTAACCAAAACTGAAGTGTTAGCATATTGAATTCTCATAGGAAAAGTAGTTATTACTTCGTTTGAAGATTTTTAATGGATAAGATATTGGTCGTGTATAGAAAGATGATTTGGGCGAAATAGAATTGAAAAACAAGTGTTTTGCAAACCTCTTTTCTTTTTGAAAACCTTTTTTTTCTGCAGTATTTGTTACTAACCAGTCATGTAAGAATCTACCTTCTGTTGGACTAACCGTTACCACACAATAAATTTCTCTTTTATTCTCCTTGTGGTAACATATTTATTATTATCTCTAGGCTGCGAAACTGTCACATGCAAAGAAGTGTAAGATATATTTTTTAATAGATCCACAGGAATATTGGTTGTAAGAGTAAGAATTCTCTGCACAACAATGTTTATCAATAGTCGCTTATGTGTAACCTACTTTGAATGTGTTGCTTAGTGTGAGCTGCACACCACCACCCAAAGTGAGGGTAGTTATTTACTAGAATAGATGCTTTATTGCATTACTTTAAAGCAATTTTTTGCTGAAATAACCAACATAAATATAATCATTATAATTACGTGCAACTATTTAGAGTCTTGGGCTTTATTTCTTTAACATTTCGGTAAGTGGTTATCAGAATTAAGATTTACTCAGGCTTACGATATTAGTAGCAACTGACCTCTTATTCCTGGATACGCACAATGCTCCATTCTATGTTTTCATCGCAAGACATTACGTGATGAGAGACTGGCGAACTGCTATAATTTTTGTGTAAACGAAGTCTGCCATTGAAACACTTGAATTCTCGTTAATCACATTCAACTATGCATTTTTGTTTCACATTTGTGGCTATATCACCGATTTATGGTGGAGTAAGAAAGAAACTTTTATTATATCTAGTAGTAGTAGTAGTAGTAGTAGTAGTAGTAGTAGAATGGGATGAAGACGAGGAGTCTCAACACCAGTATATGTGGACTATTTTGCTTAGTTTAATACGGGGCCTCATAACTCTTATCCTGCGAGAAAAAATATCTTATTTTACCAATCATTTCATACCTAACGTATCTAAAACTACATTAACTAACTTATCCTTCCACTTTTAAGACAATGTAATGATATTTAGCGCATATTTGTTGCAGATTGAGCGGAATGCCTCTTAGAAAATAATGCAGAATATTTTTTTGTATTCTTTTTGTAAATTTTCAATTTAAGTTAGCTAGTATTACGGCATTTACTTCTTTACGAAGCTGCACTTTTATCGCATTATAACCTAAAATGAATTTCTATGTTGGATGTCCATTTTTCATTTGAATTATCCAACTACAATGCAAGATATTTTTTTAATTAAATGGTTCAAAAATAAATGTAAAGACTATTTTAAGTTTTTTCTCCTGCATATTTGAATATGCTTTAAGATTACTTTCAATGCCATAAAATAAAACTTTATTCGCTACATGAGTTGATAAATATTTTATAACAATATGGCAAGTATAACGGAAAATTAACAATTTTCCCCTCGTTCTAATTATTCTGGTTAAAAAACACCGAAAATATTATTTGATTTGTCTGTCTGATATTATATAAACCTTATTTTCATTGATGTCTAGATGCTTTGATTAATTATATGCCAAATAGCATTAAAACTTTCATTTACTTGAAATAAGAACACACGATATTTTGTCTATATTTTTCTTGTTATAATTTTGTTATTTTTCATAATTTAGTTTATTTAATTTCTATATATTATATCAGAGCAGTAGAAATTCTATGAAATCGTTTCTTATCTTTAGATTAACACCTAATTGCAACCATTTTTGGTTTGAAAGTAAAACTTTTCTTTTTACTTCTAAAATAACAGCACCTGTAGGAAGACACACAAACACATTATTATCAAAAGACACCCATCCCGAACATCGTGCAAGTAAGGTACGTTAACAAAAAAAGAAAAACTGGCACACAGATAGCTGCTTCAATCCAATACTGCTTCTAATCTATGTAATGTATTTTGCTACAGCCAAGTGGGGAAGCACAACACCACGATATTTTAGCCACTGTTCTTCTACATTAGTCAGCAGTGAGTACACCCAACAGAAAAAGCCCAAGAAAGCAAACATACACATCTAGCATACTCATCGCCGTTAATCATCTTCTACTGGTGACGTATATTTGATTTTAAAGACAGTTTTAATGTAGGAGATTATATATTGAGAAGAATGTCGTAGCTAACTCCACCCAAAACGTGACACAGACAGACTGTATGTACTAAGAAAATGAGGGGGAAGAGGACTTATTGCATGCAAACAAAACATTAGAGCAGAGGAAAACAACATAGCATGGCATGTAAAGAAAATGCCACAGAACCGCTAATATTAGAAGTAGGAATGTCAGGCTTGTGTAGCATGAAAGATTGTACTATGAAAGATAAATCACTAAACAAGGAACTGAAAATTAGATGAAACTGAAAATAGGTGGGTAACGAAAAGAAGGCATGGTCAATTTCATAGAGACGTTAAAGATAGGACATTTAAAAAGATGGCTGCAGGCAACAAGCTGGCTGCATATGCAAGACTCCGGGAGTTCCACCAAAAACCTGAAAAAAAATAATAACAATATTTCTACTATTATTATTATTATTATCATTATTATTATTATTATTATTATTATTATTATTATTATTATTATTATTATTATTATTATTATTATCATCATCATCATCATCATCATCATCATTATTATTATTATTATTATTATTACTATTTGCGGATTAAAGGGATATAAAAATGAACGTTTAATTAATTTAAATTATATAGTGTGTATATTAAACGATATTTTTCTCTCAGCGGATGGAGTACTTGTTTTGTTAATCTTAATTACATTTAACAGTATACTATATACCTCCAAGACGTGGTTTTCTACTGCAAATTTATAATCTTCATGATTAACGTGATAGTTGATTAAGCTGATTAACTAAAGATTAACTAAATTAAGCTGATTGACTAAAGATTTTAGCAATTTACACACTATTATGAATTTTATATATACATATATATGTATATATATATATATACATATATAAACATATATATAAATATTAAGTATATGATTTAAGTTATTAAACTCAGTTCAAAACATTCATTCATATTTATGAAAATTGAAGTGATTAGATGTTAAAATGTCTAATAGTTTCTGTTACTCATGCTGCTACAGAATTTGTTTCGTAGAGAAAGGCAGAGATATTAGAAAATCAGAGTTATCAGAAAGTACTCGTCAGTAGCTAAGATAGAAACTAAAGAGACGTTGGAATTAAATTGGTATGGTGCTAATTTTCTAGTTTTCATTTTATCTGGGAAAACTATTCTAGACTTAAAATTCCTTCATTTGTAATTTCGTATAAATTCCCTTCAGTATTGTTTATTTTTATCATGGAGCAAATCCTCCTTCCATCTCATCTTCTTGTTAATTCATGGAGTATATATATATATATATATATATATGAACGCATGCACACACACACACACACACACACACACGTGCACACACACACACACGCACACACGCACACACGCGCACACACATACATGTACACCTCTGAATACCCACTCCTTTTCATAACTCTTTGGAGCTGCGTGACACCTTACTCTACGTGCAAAAAATGTTGAGTCACATGTGCATATACTTACATATTCACACCATTTTAAACGTATACAGTAGGCCGAATGGAAGGAGATAAAGTGATGCAGTGCCACAGATCTTCAAGGCAATATAGTTCCATCCTAAAACACTACAGCAACATGACGCCAAGATGTCCTTTCAGAGAGACATTGAAACACCAACGATAATAGCAGTGGTAGGAAGGCAGCTATGGCACCAGTATAAATCTGCATCAGAGGCGTTGTTTATGGTATCAGTTATAAACGCTTTGCTGTCTGGTCGACAGAGAACGTTGATACACATTTTGTAGTCATCTGATCCCTCAGTCCTATCATTTACACGCATTAACCCCAGTATAAATTCTCAAACTTTTAAAGGCATACAACTTAAATTTTCCTTATGCTTGGTTCAGTCATTAGAGTTCAGCATGCAGAGGTACCACACATACTCGACGCATGATTCATGTGCACTTACAAAAATAAGAGCTACTGATAATTTCTTGCCATTGAAACACGGTTAGACAAAATTCTATAACGTACCGTGTATATCCAAGCAATGTTCAAGTTCTCAGCACGTGGTTTGTTCTGCTTGAAAATAAGGACACAGATACATGAGAAATCACAAAGAAATTATAAGGCTAATGCTAAAATAGGATGAGAAGACAAAGGGGGAATTAAAACAGAAGATAGCAAAAAATGGAAGCAATTCAGATGTATCTAGCCTTTGAGAGTCTTCCTTTCTTTTTCCGTATATATTCACCCCTTCTCTTCCCATCCCCTTTTAGCTTCAATTACCTGTCGTTTTTTTCTCCGTGGGTTCTCATCTATCATGTACCCATATCCTGAGGAATGGCACTTTATAAGAATCTACTTAACCACGTTTCTCAATAGCAAGAAACTATGAGTAAAATTCATTCAGTGTATATTAAGTTATATTTACTTTTCATTCAGTGGAGTATTTATATTTTGTTGCTAACCTCACCTTAACGAAACAGTAAAATAATATATATGTATGTAATTCTATATGTATGTATGTATGTATGTATGTATGTATGTATATATGTATGTACGTATTTCTATATGTATATATGTATGTATGTATGTATTTCTATATGTATGTATGTATTATGTATTTATGTATGTATGTATGTGTGTGTATGTATGTATGTATGTATTATGTATTTATGTGTGTGCGTATGTATGTGTGTATGTGTGTATGTATGTATATTTATATAATTGGAACTCACCAGAAAAGAACATTATTCGAAAACGACATGATTTAACAAATAGCAAAGCATCATTCTGTTTCTATATTTTCAATTCAAAAACCATCTCACTGAAAACGTATGTTTTTATTGCATGTAACATTACTATATATTTACTATACATAATATATACATATTCCTTCTTAAATTCGAACTTTTATATCATAAGATTCTGAAAATATTAATGTGCTATTTTTTATTACACAAATTTTATTAGATATTCGTATAATAAAATATTTTATCGTTACCATTTTTCATACGTTTTCATATTTTATGTGAAATTAAATAAGCAGGCAATGCGATGATAATTGTACGTGTATTATTTTATATCGTCTTAACAATATATAATTAAAATGATTTTCCCTAATATTAGTATGATTCAAATGTAGACAGTGAAAAGTGGGAATATATATGTATATGTTTATATATATATATATTATATATATATTATATATACATTTATATATATATATATATATATATATATATATTATATATATATATGTATATATATATATATACATGTTTATATATATTCTTAATTTTCTTGTATATATTATATATATATATATATATATATATAATATATATATATATATATATATGTATATATAAGTATTTGTGTGTGTGTCTGTATGTTTATATATATATATATATATATATATATATAATAACTATATGATAATATATCAATGATGATATATATATATATATAATCCTGTCGAAAGCAACATTTATATATAAACAATTCACAGAAAAATGATGAGTTAACTCAGCAAGGAGTGGTGTAAACGTTGACTTGTGGGCTCGACTCTGGTCTGGGTTAGCTTATCCATTTCCAGACAATTGCTTATATATATATATATTATATATATATATGTCGCTTTAAATTGGATTATATATATATATATATATATATATATATATATATATATATATTTTACTTGTTTCAGTCATTTTGACTGCGGCCATGCTGGAGCACCGCCTTTAATCGAGCAACTCGACCCCGGGACGTATTCTTTTGTAAGCCCAGTACTTATTCTATCGGACCCTTTTGCCGAACCGCTAGGTAACGGGGACATAAACACACAACCAGCATCGGCTGTCAAGCAATGCTAGGGGGACAAACACAGACACACAAACACACACACGCATATATATATACATATATACAACGGGCTTCTTTCAGTTTCCGTCTACCAAATCCACTCACAAGGCTTTGGTCAGTCCGAGGCTATAGTAGAAGACAGTCGCTCTATCTCTATACTTTACAAAGTATTCTGGCTTGTTTACAAATATTATATATATATATATGTGTGTGTGTGTGTGTGTGTGTGTGTATACACGCACGCGCACTTTCTTTTCATTTTGGGATCACCACCACTTTGTTATCTCTCCTCCTCCCTAGCTCTCCTGTGTGACCAATGTGTCCGGCCTTCGCCATGATAGATCGCTAGCCACAACATATTTTTTATTCTCTCTCCTTGTTTCTTTCTGTGTTCATTTCTGTGGAAGAGCGTAGGCTCGAAACGTTAAAGACTTTTTCACTTCCCGAGCGTTATATTAATACATCTGTTTGTTGTTTACACCACCTGTATTCGTCTTTTGTTTTATTTTCGTGTGAATTCTCCTTATATATATATATATATATATATATATATATATATATGGCCTTTCAACTTTCACGGTCTATATAGTACCAATCGAAAAGTGTGCCCCATGTAATCGCCTCTCCCCCTTCCCTGAAATTGCTGTTCTCCTAGCAAAATTTGAAATCCGTTATTTTTATCAAGTTAGTATATTATGAAGAGGTTTGGTGATAACAGGTTATCTAAAATCATAACAACCTTTCTTATGATTCTTGCATGATATAGGATTGTGATTTTCTGCGGGTCGACAATGTGTGTCCGAACCCCAATAACTTTCGGTGTTTTACTTACATTTTTGTTAATGTGCAAATTGCAGCAATTAGCACAGGATTAATTGATGTTTTAGTCTTCCCAATCTCCCCAGCTATCTTCTGAAATCCTACAAAAGTTTCCAGTTTCTTTGCTATAGAGTCTGTTATTGTTAATTTTGTTGGCAGTGGGCTTACAGAAGTATTACTGCGTCGGACAAAAAATAATTAGCATCATTTATTCCAACTCTTCACGTTCTTTGTTAAAATTCCGTCGAGATCAACTTTGCTTTCATCCCATTTTGGGGTTAATAAAACAAGTATCAATGTACACGGTAGCTTCCTCCCCTAAAATTTCAGACATTTTACCGTAGTAAAAAGGATTATTATTATTCCAAGTTTTTCCACAGACATCATGTAGCAGGAAGTTGGATATTTAAATGTGGGTGGAAATTCATAACTAACAATAATGTATTTGCAGAGACCAAAAAATGAAAATTACGATTTTCTTAAAGGCTTGGTGATTTTGAACGGCCTTAAATGCTCAGATACTCTCGGTTGACAGTGTTTTCCTCTATATGTGGACAGTGTCCTCTATTGTAATTCTGACACTTTTAGGTTTCCTGGTATATTGCCAAAATGTTTAAGATTGTTATCTACTATTATCCCCAAAGCTCTGAAATCACAGCTATAACTGTCGTTCATTGATGACACCACTTTTTAGGTAAATATTTCTAGCTACAGGTATTTAATTACTCTTTCAAACATTAACACAGAAGTGTTGCAGTCTGCTGGCATAGACACATCTATGAGAAAACACGTTTTGTCAACGTGAATAGTTTGAATTCTAAAGAATCATAGAACGTTGATGTCTTTTGTTTCAGTAACATGGGCTTTTCTAAAAGAGTATCTTTGATATAGGAGCCCAAATGGATGGCATATCATCCAGTACAAACACTGACAGAGTCTATCATAGCGTTTAGTATATTCAGTTAAAACTAGCATGGAGCAAGCAGAGACAATGTAGTCAATTATTTCTCTGGTTTTACCACCAGAGCCGTAAGCATCTCTTTTTGAGAATCTTGGTTTGGTAAATATTCTAGCTAGCAGACACTTATCCTTAGTTGCAATAATGAAGCTTTGTGTTTCTGATTACAGTCCCATCGGAGTCAGCCACTGATGAGTCATATTTGTATAAACATTAGCATTGCTGACGGCTTGTAGAGTATTTACCATGTAATGCCTTATGTTTCAATCTATTAGCCAGCTCTGAGATTTGGTTTATGCGTTTATTTGTTTTGCCTTCACAGTGGGTTTTTCTGTTTCACCTCCTTGGCGATCTTTAATTCGTTAACATATTTCCTTCTCTCTTCTGATATTGACTATAGTTACTTGGTAGTTACAAACTTTCAGAGTGATGCATTGTGAGAATCATACGTATTTTTTTTTATCAGTTTTACAGTTATCATTGATGGGTGATTTTATGATTTCAAGGTTGTAGATAACAAAAATTTAGCCAGAAAATTCATGGCATAAAAACTGTCATATTTCGTTCGCTGTTTCAGACATACGTATGTTTTTTTTTATCAGTTTTATAGATATCATTGATGGGTCATTTTATGCTTTCAAGGTTGTAGATAACAAAAGATGTAACCAGAAAATTCATGGCATAAAAACTGTCATATTTCGTTCGCTGTTTCAGACATACGTATGTTTTTTTTTATCAGTTTTATAGATATCATTGATGGGTCATTTTATGCTTTCAAGGTTGTAGATAACAAAAGATGTAACCAGAAAATTCATGGCATTAAACTGTCAAATGTCGTTCGCTGTTTCAGACAGTTCTAAATCTACAATAATTCGATTTGACTTTGCTTTCAAATAACCTTAGTGTAATTATCCCTAATGAACAAATACATGCACACATGCCATCATGCACAAACGCTCACACACACACACACACACACACATACACATACATACATGCAACGACATACACATATACATACACACACAAAGTAAGATCTTCTGGCATCAATGCGCTTGCCGAGCTGCAACCACATCATTAAAGCTCAGGGACGTTCTCCAAAATAAAAGTACCCAGGACCCTCTCACGGCCTCCTTCAGCGTCTCATTGTTTTTGAAAACAACTGCCTCAGGTTCTCAGCTTGGAGAACAACCAAAAGCTACATAACTCTAGGTCAGGAATGTAGTGAGCGGGTGTGTAACAGTTACAATACCAATATCTCTCAAGTAGTTGGTTACCAGTACGGAATTGTGAACTGGTGCATTTTCCTGGAACAGGTACCATCACCCGAGTGGAAGAGCTCTGTACTTTAGCGACGAATCACTTCCTGAATTTCATTAACACCTCTACAAAGGACTCTTCGTTAACCAACTGACATGGAGGAGCCCAGGGGACGTAGATAATGCACCCGCTGTCTAAAAACTGGATCATCTTGAGCCTTCCAATGGACTTGAATTGTCTGACGTACTTAGGACTGGAGGAACCGGGATGCTTCCCTTGCTCACTATGTTTCTTGGTCTGAGAATCATAACAATAGATCCAGCTTTCGTCGAAGGAAGCCAGACACTGAGGCACTCTTGGATTGAAGGTTCTGAGCTTAACCATCTTCTTCTTGAATACAACATGTCTTTCCTTCTCTCTATCACTGGCACCCTGGGAACAAATTTACCACTAATTTTGCGCAAGTTCAGATCTTCACAAATAATCATGTGTACTGTAATCACACCAACTCCAAAGTGTATGCTTATCGTGTTTATAGACTCGCGACGGGCTGCAATCAAAATTGCGAATTTTCTCAAAAACTTCTAATGTTCTGACACCCCTCTATCATTCACCCCTCCCATCACTTTTTTTCCTCTATAACGGCCTTGAACAATATTTACCAGCGAATAATACACTAGGCTCTTCTAAATTAATCTATAATCAGTCTGAAGTATTTCATGAGTTTCAGTAACGTTTGTACACCGTTTAACACAAAACTTTATGGCATAGTGAGCTTCTAAACTGTCTTTATATCCCAGCTGCATTGCGCAAATTAGTCATCGATGACAAGCAGTGCTTAGTAGAGTCTGTTCAAAACGGTGTTCCAAATCTCTCCTTCAATATAGAAACTATTCTAGTTACAAGGCCCGAAATCTTTGGAGAGGGGGGCCAGTCGATGAGATCGACCCCAGTACGCAACTGGTACTTAATTTATTGACCCCGAAAGGATGAAAGGCAATGTCGAACTCGGCAGAATTTCAACTCAGACGAAATACCCGGCGTGCTAACGAATCTGCCTGCTCGCCGATTTCCTTCTTATATAGAATACGCAGGTGATAGTTCAGCTTATTAGAAGTATAGTAATAATATACTGAAATTACAATAATCTACTATTGAAATAAATATGCGTGTTTGTTTGTGTGTGAGTGTCTATGCATGTGAGTGCGTGTATTTGTATATGTGTATGTATGTATTTATATATATATATGCATACATATATATACATATATATATTAATGATAATTATAATAATAATTATTATAATTATAATAATAATAATAATAATAATAGTAATAATAATAATAATAATGATAATAATAATAATAATAATAATAATAATAATAATAATAATAATAATAATAATAATGTCCCTAAAAGAAATGGAGAAACTCTCAAAATACAAAGACCTGGAAATAGAGGTAACTAGAATGTGGAATCTGAAAACAGAAACAATTCCTATCATAGTAGGTGCATTAGGCATGATAAAAAATATTCAGACAAATACGTAACAAAAACACCAGGACTTACAAACACATATAACATACAGAAAATTGCACTACTAGGCACTGCACACATCCTACGCAGAACACTTTCCATACAATAACCATCAGAGCATCACAACAAATCACAGCACATACCCAAGGCACACAGAGCTGCGCTCGGTAGTGAAGTGAAAGCACGCTATAAAAATAAAACTACTGAATAATAATAATAATAATAATAATAATAATAATAATAATAATAATAATAATAATAATAATAATAATAATAATAATAATAATAATATGAAAGCAAAAGAATGAATGAAATCTCGATATTATGTAAATAGAGGAATTTATAAATATATAATATAGGATAATCAGTAAGTTATAATAATTCTCGGATATTTGAAACAACTGACTGATTGTCATATATATATGTATGTATAATATATATATATATATTATATATATATATATATATATATATATATAATATATATATATATATATATATATATATATATATATATAAGAATGTTTTGCGTAATGAGATAAAATCCAGGCTGTATAGATATTAGAGCATTTATAGATAAATGCTTTAATATCTGTACACCCTTGGTTTTTCTATCTCATTACTATAAAAAATTCTTATATACACACGCTGACATAGAACCAACGTCGAACCCTTTATTGGCAATATTATCGAATCTGGAACTTATCCATGGTCTGTCTATAACACTTATTCAGCATTACTTGACACCTTTGGGTCTCAATGACACCATTTAGGCAGTCATCGTAGCTGTTATAATGTTTTGTTGTTGAGATAGGCTCTCTTTCTTTCCTGATGAGAAGATTGCATTTTACACCGTTTATTCATTTGGAATAAAACCAATGTTGTCTTCGAAACATATCGAAAGTAAAAGAATTTTAATAACATCTGCGTTCAACTCCATTTATTTACTTATATATATATATATATATATATATATATATATATATAGTGGATGCTGACCACCTTTTGTACTTACACTTTAGGTCCATCATAGCGCTTGATGTGATTCTTTAAACCAGACAACGTATTGAAAAGACACACATATGTTGCATATCTGATTTGGACCAGCTTGAGCTGCAGTTAAGTTCTCATCTCTGTGGATCTTAAAATGTCTTTTGAAGCCTCCGTTAGCTTTGCAGACCTTATGACATACACGGCATTCAAAAGTTTGCACATATATGTAGGCTGTGTAATTGGTGGAAGTTCGCTTTTCATGTGTCCGCAAATGAGATTTGAGCCCAGCAAAAGAAAGGCACTGTCTGTTACAGACTCTGAACAAAAAAAGTCACTGAGATTCACCTCATTGATCAAAACATTCTTCTTTAAATCTCCCTTGAATTTTGCATGTATATATGCGTGAGTGTGAGGGAGAGAGAGAGAGAGAGAGAGAGAGAGAGAGAGTGAGAGAGAGAAAGAGTGGTACGAGACTTTAATGTTGGTATACCGAGAGATGGATTCTAGCGATTTGAGTGCATGGCTTGAAAATACCTCGGGTGGATACCCCTGGAAATATTTTCTTGTTGAATTCAATACTTTTGATTCGGTTTTCAAAGAGAAAGTTTTCGCTAACGCGGAAACATTGTTCAATCTTTTTAATGAAGAATGGAATTTATCGTTAGAGACAGAAGTTGAAGTAACAGTAGCGATAGTAACATCAGCTTCCGCTGCACTAGCAGTAGCAGACGAGAAGAAGGAATAGGAGTAAGAGTAGGACCAGGAAGAAAAAGAAAACGAAGAAGAAGAAGACGTTGATGATGATGATGATGATGATGATGATGAAGTAGAAGAAGAAGAAGAAGAAGAAGAAGAAGAAGATGATGATGATGATGATGATGAAGAAGAAGATGATGATGATGAAGAAGAAGAAGAAGAAGAAAAATAAGAATAAGAAGAAGAGGAAGAGGACGAAGAAGAGGCATGACAAAGATGAAAAAGAACAACAACAACAAGAACGCCAACAGCAACTACTACTACTATTACAACGACAAAAACAAAGAGAGGAAAGAGGGAAAAGTATGATGATAGCGTGATGATGATGGTGATGAACATATCATGATGAAGACGGAGATAATGGACATGTGGATGTACATGATAATGACGATTTTAATGATGTGAACGTCAATTATATTTCAGTTTTAACTAAATGTTGGATGGCATGTAATAGCTTATATTTCCCTTTCTGATCGATTAACCAAATAACTGTTATAGATTAATTATATCGTTAGTATCACTTCACTTCAACTCATTGTCTTTTATAATGGCGTAATTTTTGCCTACTACTTCTGAATTTGAAAGCAATTTGCAATCGAATGAGGTTCATTAATTCATTTTCGCAATTATTTACTTTAGTTAAAGCTGTAGCGCGTCTTTATTGCTATATTTCCTTTAACTAACGCTCATTAGTTCGCTTAATTTAACAGTAAAATCTTGGTATTTGATCACTGTCTCCATCGTCTAAGAAGTGTTGCCTACATTACTTTACTGTTCAAACTTACAAATAGATATGTTACAGATGTAATAATAGAATTTATTCCGTCCCCGCAAAAGTATTTCCTAGATATATTTTGTAATGTGTAAATTAACTGTCAGCCATCTAGCCATTTTAGAATATGGTTATGTGTCTGGTTTTATAGCACTCGACAATTTTAATATATTTATTACATTTTATCGTATTTACTTTTGTATAATTTCTGTCGCTTTTTGGTATGATGTTCTCTACTGTGCATTGCACCATTTCATTAACGACTGCTGCTCACATAAGTATGACAGAACAATTACATTGAAGTTATATATGTATTCTAGGAGGGAGAATATTTAATGAAACATGAAGAGAAAATATAAAAAATATTCAAGGTGCTATGGGCATTTATTATTATATATTAAAATGTTTCAGAAATGTTAACATTAACCGTAACCTACAAGCACGTTTAACATGATGCAAATTCTTCCCAGAAAATCCTCAATTGCTCACGAGATATAAGAAACAATTGAGGTAATCCTACGCAATCATTCAATCTGCTAGATATACCAGTCAAGCTTCCCTCAAGTCACATTATACATTTTAGAGAAAGAAGAGCATATTGAATAAGTTAGTCCTAGGAAATCGAGATAAGGATGTTATACCAAGAGAGCTTTTAATCCGCACACAATCACAAGAAATGAGCGAATATCTACAAGAATTAGCAAACTCTTATTATATATTAATTCTTAACATAAAGTATCTATCATGAACGTACTCAAAAGATGTGTTTTTATATAATAGCATTTTCAATTGAACAAAGTGCTGCAATAATAGCAATGGTGAAAAGTGACAAAGCTGTTAGAGACAGCTCCAACTTATAGAAAGAATAAACAAAATGAGTAGGAGAATAAATAAGATGCTCCATAACAAAGCATTATTAGGTAGTATATAGATAGGTAATAATAAACAGAACTCACATAAATAAATAATAATATATAAAATAAATAACACTAGCAAAACGAAAATAACATGGCAGCTGCAATGAAATTGTGTGCGATATTCATCATCTCTCACACAATATTAATGCACGTCATACGTACATTAAGTGTATTCTTTAATTCCTGGTATCAGCTACGAAGACGTACGCTTAGTGTGGGCATATTAATCAGACTAATTACACTCTTCTCTCGACCTAGCATAAAGAATTTCAGCAGAGTAAAAATTCTGTCTTTATCATCTCTTTTTTGCTCAATTGACTCTTGATTAAGTTGATGGTATTTAGGCCTGAGCAGCAACGCTGTCCTTCAGTATTCCACCCATTTGAAGCATCTTACCTTTACTTCAGAATATGTTTCATATAAATAACAAGCACATATATTGACCATTACCGTGATTACCCAAGAATCTCTGAGGCTACATCGGTCGCTGCGTATTCAAACTGATCACGGGTTTTCTGGAAGATGGAATGAAAGGCTGGAGATACAAACATACCAAAGTTATATAGGGTTAGACCCCCATCCGCAGGTTTTTCAAGGACAGTTACTGAAAAACTGAGTGGAACTGACCACTCTGTTCGCGTCTGCCTATAAAAAAAACCCCAGAAAAGTCTCAATAATTGGACACGCTGTCCAGGGGAGAAGTTGCATTTCTGGATTATGTTTCGAAGTACCACCTATTTACCATGGTTAATGCATGTCCTCATTAAGTCAGTTTTTGTACAAATTTAGAGAGATATTGCCCATCTCGATTTTTGAGATACGATAATGATGACGTCGGTGACATGTACAGAACCATCTCTACATTTGGATGAGATGAACTTTACAGCCTCCAACCAGCAAAGCAAATCCTCCATAGCCGAGTAAGGTGTAAAATCATGCCTGGTTAAAAGGCCGTGAAATGTGAAAACATACCTATAAGCGGCGTACTTTTGACGGACGAAGAAATGCCGATGTACATCCAACTTCTGAAGAAGTGGATTAAAGCAATGGTTTTTATGAATATTTGGGTAGTTGTTGTCAATGCCTAATCTAAATTTACCAAAAACTTATCAAAGTCATATCTATAGAAAACCTTCTAAATCTTTGCTGAGATCGATTTTCGCAACATTTCACTTCTCTGATCGCTCGTCACTGCAAGCTGTTTTGGTAGGATTCGATGTCCACCATATTGTGTCCATCACTCTTCGCGAACAGTTCGGCAAAGTGCTACTGAAAAGAAGCACCCGTCTACTTAGCACGGGTTCAGAGGCATTATATGTTGGTCGATGTAGCGTAAGTCATAGGAGAACGAAATCTAAATTTGCGTCAGCATCGTATTCACCCGCTTCGAGTTATTGGAAAGTACCCGGAATCCTGAGACTAAATCATTATTTACTTTGTGTTCATTTAGAGTTCAGGTGATTTGTGGCTATAGAGACACAATGTGACTAAAAACTGGTGTCGCATATTGCCGTACACCAATTAACCGCGTGTGGTCATCGCAGTGTCATCAAAGAAGAAGAAACAATTCTCCTATGATATATACTACACCGACTACTATACTTTTTATCTGAACCTGCCTAGATATGTAAAGAATAAATATGCGAATAATCGTTTTATATATATATGTATGCATGTATGTATGTATAAGTGTACACACATATATATACACACATATAGGGACACAGAAAGAGTGTGTGTGTGTGTGTGTGTGTGTGTGTGTGTGTGTTGCACTGCATCAGGAATGATTCTGTAACATATTATTTTAAGATATGATCAGCTTTGTTCTGAATGTTTCCCAAGTGTTTACTAGCTCTGCTATAACAGCATTTAAATTTTCCTCAAATCAGTATTCGCGTCCGAAAAGTTTTCCTCAAATCTAGTATTCCAATTCGAGAAATACTACTTCTCAAAAAATATATAGAAGTGACGTTTATTATTGGGGAAAGGTTTGGTGTAAGTTGTAGCCAGGCAACAACGAATTCATCCCATTCCCTTTTTTTCATACAGATCGCTCTCGTACTAGCATATGATATAGTTATTACGTACTGAAAGAATGAAGGGAAAGAAACATAAATTTTTCAAAAACTATTGTGGTTAGGAACTCGATGGTTGTAGGTGTATAGGTGTTCTGGGTGTGAAAACCATGAGAGAAGATATTTAAATCTAGATTGCTCTTGTTCTGAGAGATAGCATGGTCAGACTGGACTGCGTTAAATGCAGAAGTCAGGAGGAAAAGAAACGTGTGAGTAGTTGGATTTAGCGAAGCATTCCTCAATCTACTAGTTTAGAGTTTTTCATTCCACGATTACTAGAACACGGCTCTGCGTTAGTGGATGGATGGATGGCACTAAGAGGAGTAGCTTTCTTTGAGTGTTCCGGGGAATATTTCCTAGCGTGTCTTATAATGTATCAGCAATTGCACCTAGTGCTCTCTGGCTTGCTAGCTCCTCAAACCGTACTGCCCATGCCACCATGGAAGTAAGACGTAAAATGATAGTGACGATGATATGATGAGCTTCTGTACAGTTTCCATCCCACAAATTTCACTCAGAAGGCAGTGATCAGCTCAGTGGTATGCTACTTGCCTAATGTGCCATGCAGTGGAATCGAATCTAAAATGATGTGTTTGTGAAGGGAACTTCTTAAATACACAGCTATACCTACGCTCATTGGGAAAATTAGAAAGTTCCACACTTTCCAATGAAGCGTGGTTTATTGCATTCACATAGACTAAATCATTTTCCAGTTACTCAGCTGGAAAAAATGAATGGTACCTGTATTTCAAAGGGCCAGCCTTGTCACACTCTATGTCATGTTGAATCTCCCTGAGAACTACGTTAAGTGTATGCGTGTCTGTGGAGTTCTCAGCCACTTGTATGTTAATTTCACGTGTAGGCTTTTCCGTTGATTGGATTAGCTTGGACCCTTGTCGTCGTGAGTGACTGAGTGCCTAGAATAGCGAGGCCAAATATGTATTTCTATTTTGATGAATCATATAACCGACAGTGAAAAGAAATTCGTGTTTTGAGAAGCTTTACTTGCAATATTGTAAGTACAAATTTATCATGGTAGTTCGTTAGTAAGTATAAATCCGCGTTGGATGAGAAAAACAGAGGCCCAATAATTAATGATTGTATGTTGAAAGTATCAAATTTATGTAAGGCAAGAGTTAAAGCAAAATACAATTTCTATCAATTAACATACTCGAGGTTTCCTCTGGATATTCAATTATGCTAAAGTTCAACAAACACAACTAAAGGTAGCTTCATACCGTTAAGTTCCTTACAAAATTTGGTTTCCCTTCCGTCGAAATAATAAATCATTTCTATTGCTTTCTAAGAACATGATAAGAACTGCATAGTTTATGTCTGAATGGTTAACTGTAGCTTTTGCAAGATAGTGAATACATAATTATTATTTTGCTCTTCTCCAATATGTATGATATTGTGTTAATATAAGAAATAAAAATTGGGTGATAGCTAAATGTCTTTTTGTATAGAATACAACAATCATTTTATTCTTCTGATATCAACAAAATCGGTGTTAGTAATATGCAAGCATGACTTTCAAAAGTTTCAAAACAATCGCCTTGATGTTCAGAATATTAAATTTCGTCACATGATTATTGTACACAGAGATTCTATACAATTACAAATATGAAAACGTTTATATTACTATTGTCGCTTCATTTTATAAATGTTATGTATTAATGCCTTATAATTATTGGTAATTAATATCTTAGCTAATTGGCTCTAATGTGATTAGTGTAATGGTGTAATCTGTCGATGTATTAACTTTTCACCCTTTCGTAAACTGCGGAGAGTAATAAAATTATACAATGTACATCTACATCAGAAAACCTACGAATATCAACATATTACATTTGCAATCATTGTCAATAATAATTGAAACGTCTTATCAAATACATTTATTTCTCAAGTATTGAGGGTTGAGTGTGATTAATATACAATTATTGATGCTGTCTACTGGTAATGTTTGTTAATTATAGTCTTCATAGAGGTCACTTTTGATTTAATTGCTTCATGGAGAGAAAGAAACGTTTTGGTTCAAGGAGATGAATTAAAATTGACCGCTCAAAATGTATTAATGTTGGAAAGCTTCGCAAGTGCGGCGAGTGGCAGAATCATTAGGATGGCAGTCTCAATTATGTTGTCTTCAATACATTTACCTTCGAAAGTGTATTGAGAACATCCAGAACGCCTCAGATATCCTATCATAGGAACAACATTTTCGAAATGGGATTAAATTAAATTTGAAATTTTTTTAATATACAGAGAAAACTTATTTTAAGGAAATTCAAATATCTACCTACGAAATTTGAACGTTTATTGATATTGGTTTCAAATTTTGGCGTGAAATCAACAATTTTAAGGGAAGAGATATGTGGATTATATTGACACACTACTCAGATGGTACTTATTTTATGGACCCCAAAAGTATGAAAGGCAAAATCGTCCTCGCCGGAATTTGAACTCAGAACGTAAAGACGGACGAATTGCCACTAAGCAATTTGTCCGGTGCGCTAACGATTTGGTCAGTACATACATATATGCATACATATATATGCGTTTATGAGTGAATGTATGTATAATAGGTACACATACATTCACAAATACGAGAGATGGAGGGAAAATGTGTGAGAAAATAAGAGAGAGAAAAAGAAGATTGAATGAAGGCAAAACAGTCTTTGACACGAAAACATCACATAGTACAGAACGATATTAAGTGAAGTATCATATCCACACCATGTCAGAGCTTTATACGCGAAAGGGAACAGTATACGCAATCACTAATCTTGTAAGAAATAACGACCGTTTCTCTAACAAATCACACCTCACCATTCCAGAATATTCATGTCCCATAGAATACCGTAATCGTAAATACATTGTCCTTAAAGCCAGACAGTATTATCACCACTCCATGAAATTTCACAAAGTTCTACGTAACAGCCATCTCCTTTGAATAATAATAATATATTCTTCAATGATATTATATTACACAACAATAAATTTCTAATGCATATAATATATTAAATATTTTCTAATAATATATTTATTCAATAATAATATATTTCCATAATAACATATTGCGACAACTGTTGATGGATAAATATTGTTAATTTTTTTTTATATAGATATAAGTTCAGTAATTGTAATGTAGTGTAATATATCGTTCTTTGTATGTTATCGTCGATTACTTTATGGAACTCCGCCGTATGAAATGCAAATTACGATTAAAAATTGAAAGCAAAATTTCAAGCAGAGTTGGTGAACCTAAACGCTTTACTACTTTCATTCCGATTCTATTTGCCTCAACCTTATGCACTGCTCTTGCTTGAAGTAACACATGAAATAATCAATTATTGAAACTACATGAAATATTAAAGGGAATTAATATGATAAAATCAACATTTCGGATGCAGTATCCATTGGCTGAAATGTTTAGTGATAATTTTATTATTATTTGCTTGACGAGGGCAAAAACTATTCCACCAGAACTATTGTATTTGGAATCCTAGAAAGAATATATTATCGTAAACATTAAAAAAAAATCTAAATTAAAATACCTAAACTTGTTCATGTGCAGACCACTGCTGGCTGAAATACAGCTCTCTGATAGCCGGAACTATCACTGGATTACCACATTTCAACGATGGATGTCTCGTTTCACTAGAGCTTTTGTATAAAGCTTACGGTTCATTTCAAATGTCATGTCCGCTTGAAAACATATTTGGATGTTATTCTCTCCCCACCTCCCCTCTCCTACTTTCACACTCTCTCTTTCAACTTCCCACTTTTTCTAATAAAATTGTCATCCAAAAGATTTTGAAATGAATTGTTTCATACCCACAGACAAGATTTTTTTTTTATGTTTCTTTGTTACAGGTTTTTTGTAAATCTGTTTCTTATACACCACCTATTTATTTCAGCGGTTTTAACACTGATGGAATTCTATCCTTCCAGTTTACTGAAGCCATTATAGTTTCTATGACCGCAATACTAACACGCTTCCAACATAGAATAATGCTTATGTTCCATCGAAGTTAAATGTTTTTCCATAATTTGTACCAAGTCAAAGCTTTCTCATCGTCCGTATCATTTTATCAGAATCTATTCTTCCAGTTAGAAAATGCAGTTATGTGCAAATTAAATTAAACAAACGCTCCGAAAGAACGTAGATTCAACAGCTGAATACTATGTACATTATGGGCTGCATGTGGAGGGGAAAATCAATTTCTTTTTCCTAATGTTCTGGTATGTTTCAATATTTACGAAATATAAGCCAGGTTACTGCGCTAACGATTGCAATCCATGCAGCGCTCATAGAGCTGTATGAATTCCAGTCGTTTAAATATTCCTTGACTGCAAATCAATTATATAAGGGATAGGAAGTAAGTGTGTCTTAACTCATCGATTAATTCTGGGGTTGTAACAGAAACAGCCTTAATGAAATTCCATTCTCGTAATTAATTTATTTTCTGGCTAATTACTTCACCTCCATATGGAGTTGAGATATCTGTAGCCGTTTAAGCGTAACGTTTTAGGGAGTATTCTCTCTAATTTGTTATAAACCACGTACAATTTAAAGTTAATACTAATGGCTAATGAATTATTATGTAACTGTTCAATATTACAGACACTTCACTCAGTTTTATTACTCTTCAATATTACATTTATACCTAAGTATAATTGAGTGCCGTTACCTTATATTGAACAATACCTAATTCAAAGGACATTCTAACCATCTAAGAATTTTATACTATCATTTAATGAAAAGAGCATCTTTGTAGTTTTTCAGGTTAACTATTGTAGAACTTACTGTCGTAAATGACAGATGAAGGCTCTGCAATATATTGCTGAAAAACTAGCACAGATGATTTGTTTAGCAAATATCTGTGCGGTAACCAGCCACATGGTTCCGGGTTCAGTCCCACTGCGTGGCATCTTGGGCAAGTGTATTCTGCTATAGCTCTGGGCCGACCAATGCCTTGTGAGTGGATTTGGTAGACGGAAACTGAAAGAAGCCTGTCGTATATATGTACATATATATATATATATATATATATATATATATATATATATATATATATATATATATGTGTGTGTGTGTGTGTGTGTGGTGTGTGTGTGTGTGTGTGTCTGTGTTTGTGTGTCTGTGTTTGTCCCCCTAGCATTGCTTGACAACCGATGCTGGTGTGTTTATATCCCCGTTACTTAGCGGTTCGGCAAAAGAGACCGATAGAATAAGTACTGGGCTTACAAAGAATAAGTCCCGGGATCGATATGCTCGACTAAAGGCGGTGCTCCAGCATGGCCGCAGTCAAATGACTGAAACAAGCAAAAGAGTAAAAGAGTAAAAGAGCAAAAGAGTACTTTCGCTACACAACCCATCGCCATCAAATCGGCGGTGCCCTGTTGAAGTTCACGGCAAACGAACGGTAGATGTACTGTTTTACTGAAGAACACAAAGAACCGCGCCATCCGGGAATCGGAACATTAATAGATAATGCAACACGTTAAACACTGGGCCACACGCGTTCACAAGATGGTGTAATTAAGTAATAAAAAATGTTTAGCCTTTATCTTCTCAGAGATTTCAAAAAATTACATCTGTTTATGAAATAAAGATCATTAAAGGCGCAGGAGTGGCTGTGTGGTAAGTAACTTGCTTATGAACCACATGGTTCCGGGTTCAATCCCACTGCGTGGCACCTTGGGCAAGTGTCTTCTACTATAGCCTCGGGCCGAGGAAAGCCTTGTGAGTGGATTTGGTAGACGGAAACTGAAAGAGCCCATCGTTTTATGTATATATATATATATATATATATATATATATATATATATATATATCTATATATATATATATATTATATATATATATATTATATATATATATGTATATATATATATATGTGTGTGTGTGTGTGTTGTGTGTGTGTGTGCGTGTGTGTTTGTCCCCCCCAGCTTGACAACCGATGCCGGTGTGTTGACGTCCCCGTCACTTAGCGGTTCGGCAAAAGAAACCGATAGAATAAGTACTAGGCTTACAAAGAATAAGTCCTGGGGTCGATTTGCTCCACTAAAGGCGGTGCTCCAGCATGGCCACAGTCAAATGACTGAAACAAGTAAAAGAGTAAAAGAGTAAAGAGTTCGTCTTCGAAGATTTATATCTACTCCAAAAATGAAATCACGACGCCTTAGGATTGGTATGGCCGTTCTAAATTAATTATCCCCAAGTATTCACTCAGGATATTACAAATAAGGTTATATTTGTATTTCATTTTGGGATTTGGTTTGCAAGATTCTTTCTGTGAGTTCGTGCGTTGAAGCATATGTTGTTGTTTCTGGGGAGAGTCATTCTCTTTTAGTGCCATATAATTTAACACATTCACCGGTAAAATTTCCACTCATCTTTCTAAAATTTTCGCTGCATCTTGCAACCTTTTCAATACTTGTTGACTCTATCCGTTATTCAAGTTGCATTATTTTTGCTTGTGTGCATGTATGTGGGTCAGTGTATGTGTGTGCATACACATGTCTGCATGTATGCATCCATGTAAGTGTATGTATGCATGTATGTATACGTCTGTGTGTGTATGTGTATACGTATGTGTATATTTCTATGTATGTATTCTGCATATTTATGTGTTTGCGTGTTTTTAAATGCGTGTGTGTTTTCGGATGCGTGTGTGTACCGCTGTGTCCTTATGTGTGCATGTCTGACACTGTGTGTATGAGTGTGTGTGTATGTATGTGTGTTGTATGGCTGTGTGTTGACTATCCGTTATTCAAGAATGCGGCTTCAATAACTGACAAAGTCAAAACTATTGAAAAGGTTGCAAGACGCAACAAAAATTTTAGAGAAATAATTAAGTAAATGATTGGAAATTTTACCGGTGAGTGTGTTAGATTATAAGGCACTAAAAGAGAATGACTCTCCCCAGACACAATGTTATATTAGTATTAATTCATTAATAATTAAATCCGTGACATTATTTTCTTAATAATAGAATTGTTTTCCTTCCCTCTAGTGCATCTCCTAATGCCAATAATCATGTACATATAAATTTGTGTGCGTGCGCATGTGCATGTGCGTGTTTGTGTGTGTCTATATATACATGCATGTATATATACGTACATACACACACACATATATATATATATATATATATATATATATATATATAATATATATATATATATATATGCATAAGTGAATTGCTAACCATACTTTGCCACCACAAACCCTCATTACTTAATAGATTCTCAGATCTAATACTATCTTGTAAACACAGTTTTTACTCATCATTTGCATATTTTATTAAATATATGTATTCCCATAACTATAAGTATCCTTACTCAAAATTAATCCTGTGGTACGACAAGGTCAGCCTACCAACTTACTACCTCAACTAATACTATCATCATTATTATACTATTCGTTTTCATTGTTACCTTTGCAAATTTGTCTAACCCACTACCTTCCATCTCCCTTATAGCTACCCCACCCTTACAAGTGGTCTCTTCCCATTTCTCCTCCTCAACCAAAAGCACTTAACACTACTCCCACTGATTTGGATACTAACCTGTCAACTCCTACCCCTCCTTATTCACTTCCTTCTGTTCAATTTCATACACCTCTGCATGTCACTTCGTTCCCTCACCAATACCAACCCACATTTATAATCCCACAAACCTCTGCTATTTTGACCACGAACTCTGTTCAGCCCTTCTACCCTCTCCCATACTGTTCTACATGCCTCAGTAATCTCTCTCTCTGTCGCTGAACTAGACACCTTACTTTCCTCAAATAATTACCATTCCTTCTCTCACGACCTCAACCAATAATTCTATAGTTTTCATCCCTACACTTTAACAAACTCAACACAATAGACTACTATTCATATACTAACTATCCCACCCTCCAATTCACCTTCCTACTCCTCAACGCTATTACTACTTACTTGCTAGCCTCATTATTAAACCCTAACACTTCTTGAACTATCTTTTCTACTCTCACCATTCTCGTGTCTAATACACCCAACCCTCCACATTTAATCATTCTATATTTGAACTTCTCTGGATTAAGATCTGAAATGTATGATCTTCTCGACTCTGAGGACCAAGATTCATATCATCCTATATCAAATGCATCCATGCGGGCATATATCGTGACGGTCTAAATCCACTAACATTTTTACATATCGCCAAGCTCCCAGAAACAGCTGTTAAATTTATAATGCATTTCTTCCAACCCTTTAAATTTTTCTGCCGTTTATACTGTGTGGAAGTTGAATCTATATATATATATATATATATATATATATATATATATATATATATTCGGGTAAATGTTTTTAACTTTCCTTTGATTCCTGAATTACTACTATTTAGCGGTTTGAGTCTAACTGCTCGTTTTAGTGAGTTGAATGGCCTATTAAGGCCTTCCTTAATATTATTGTTGAATGTATATATATATATTATATATATATATATATATATATATTATATTATATATATATATATATATATATATACACTTATAAATTCATCATTTATCATCTGAAAGTTTCAACCTTTCGCTTTTGCATGTATACATACATGGAATTTTATGCACTTTATATATTTAATATATTTGATGTGTCTAATTTCCTTCTCACCATAAGTACCTCTATATCCGCTCAACTTGATCTCACTTATAGTCTTTCTTTACCTTGTAGAATTATTCCTGTAGAATGATCAGCACTACTAAGTGACATCTATACAGAGAATATGTGGATCTCATCTGTGAACTATATATTTATATATATATATATATATATATATTATATATATATGTATGTGTGTGTGTGTGTGTGTGTGTGTGTGTGTATGTATGTGTATGTATATATATATATATAATATATATATATGTACGTATGTATGTATGTATGTATATATGTATATGTATGTATCCCTTCCTCTTGCTCCTCCCCCCCCCTTCCCGTCGTCCACCCGCGACGATACTTCCGCCCTGACTGTCTTTTTTGGCCTGGCTTTCAAGGTAACTGGACGACATTCTTCCTGCTCTCCTGTCGTTCACAAAAAATTCTGCGTTTGCAATACTTTTTTCGTTCGGCGTCAACAGCCCTTCTTATCTTGTTTTTCCCTGTCCTGTCTTTTACTGTTATATTTTTTTACTGTTTATATTTTTTTACTGTTTATTTTTTTACTGTTAATATTTTTGTACTGTCGTTACCGTCCTGTTTTTTTTACCATTTTTTACCATTTTTTACCCCTCTGCAAAAAGATCTCAGAATTTTAATTGATTTGCTTTTCGCAGGAAGGAAAGTTTCTTGTCGAAGATACGTCTCGCTTTTATCCTTCGAAACGTAGAGTAGATGAAACCTTATCGACTGAAGAAGGGGTTTTTTCGTTGTGTTAATTGTCCTGTACTCCATTTTTTGCTGTTTTTAAAAAAATGTCCAGTTCCTTTGGTTTGTGTCTATGTTTTCGTTTCTCTTTGTGTTCGACGTCCCGTTGGTGTCCTGTACTCATATATGCGTGTATATGTACATGTAGAGGTAGGTACGTACATATATGTTTATATATATGCATATGCTTTATTTCATTTATTAATATATATATATATATATATATACATATATATATATATCCTGGGAGACAACAATTTATAAAAAATCTGTACCAATATGATCTCTAGATGCAACTGGCAAAAGATTTCTTTCAGGAAGCATATGCGTTTGCTTGTTTAAACGTTTTAAAGCACGATTAAATAGATTTTTAGTCCTGTTCGCAAATCATGCTTCAGTAGAAGAGAATAAGCAAATATTAGATTAAGTAATTAGATCATACGATTGAAAATAATTCGCCTTATCTAGTATAATTCTTGTATGACGAAATGTTTCCAGGATACACATAAAGCTAGCAATAAATTAACTTTCCAGATAGAGGTAACCCAAGAGACTCTATTACATTTCTTGCAGCATTTGATTGATGAAAGTATTTCCTAACAATCCCTCTTTTCATTTTCTGCATTACATAGTAACAAACATTGACAAATGAATTGCGAAATAGGCTAGACGTTTCCGTTTATTGTCTTACCACCAAAGCCATTATAATTTACTGGATGAATAACAACACTACACGATAATTATGTCGTAACATTAACAGATAGTGTTACAACACCATACACATGCAATAAAAATTAAACGATAATGTAGGAAAAACTGATAATTACTAAATGAAAATAACAGAATTTTTTTTTCATTATCTCTTAAACGTATTCGAAGCGGTAGCTGAAAAGAAAGCGCTCAATGTTTTATGACTATATTATATTTTGCACAGGAAATTAATTATATATTATTAATTCATTTACTAAGCATTAAATTAATCGGGAAACAACATGATATATTAATCTTTACTTTACTTCATAGAAGGATACTAATGAACTTCGGTACGCTGACTGCACAACAAAGTAATGAGAGAGTCTCCGTCTTTATTTCACTGTTGTTGCTACAAATCTGTCAAACGTTATTTTCTGTATATTATCCGCTGTTCACTCTTTCTTTAATCTATTTTCATAACACAGTCATATGAGTGAGTGTGTATGTGTGTGTGTGTTTCTACACGCGTACAAATGTACAGGGCATATGCATTCACCTCAAAAGAAACAAGCGCTCAACAGAATACCGATGTAGTTAACAATACAATTTACCTTGTGAATACACACACACACACACACACACACACACACATATATATATATATATATATATATATGTATGTATGTATGTATGTATGTATGTATGTATATAAGCAATAATAAATCTCAGAGCGAGTTATAAACAGTAGCTACAACACATCGTTACGCACATTTGCCATTTAAATATGGCTAACCCCTAAGAGTGGATGCTACTGTAGTTTGTAGCCCCAGGTGGACACCTCCTCCAGCTGGCCATAGACCCATTTTCTTTGCCCTATCAGTGTTTGCAAAGGGAAGCTATCCTTCCCGTCTTCAACTTATGATACGGGAAGGATGGCTTCCCTTTGCAAACACTGATAGGGCACAGAAATTGTGTCTATGGCCAGCTGGAGGAGGTGTCTTCCTGGGGCTACAAACTTCAGTAGCATCCACCCTTAGGGGTTAGCCATATTTAAATGGCAAATATACGTATATATACATACATATATATATATATATATAATATATATATATATATATATATATATATAATATATATATATATATATATATATATACTTCATACTTACATGTATGTATTTTATACACATATACGGAGGATTCTAAACTATGAAATAGTATAAGATTATCGTCAACAGAGCATTGAAAAGATGACTAGAAACACAAAATTTGGTGAAGCTACAAGAAGAAACACTGGATACTTGAGGAAGCAAAAATAACACAGTAAGGAAATACAGGTTTCCCAGTGTGCAAATATAGCGGAAGAAATGATATAGTCGAGACAGGTATATTGAGTCCGCACTGCTCAAGATAGAAGCAACATTTTAGATCCCATTAACTTTTATAGTGGGAAGCACTTCAGTCTGCTACAGTTATTATTCGATAATAGCCAACGAATTAAGTATTAAGATGCATACCAGCAATGAATCGACAAATGGTGTTTCTGATTCACAAGTAGTTCTTTCTAAAAAAAAAAAATTATGAATTTCTCGCTTTCTCGCTCAAGTAGATTGGACATCTCGGAGAAGTGCGTGGTAACCGTGCTTTGACGCACTAGCGCTTCTATATAGCAAGTATATATATATATATATATAATATATATATATATATATATATACGCTTAGCGTCTTGCTGGTAATTAACATCATGATTTCAAGTCTTCCCCTACCCAGCTTCTTTTTTATAGACAGTTACATATATCCAATTTGACAACTCCTAATATTTTATTTCCTCTCTGAGGAAAAGGGGTACATATGATAATATTTATGACCATACCTAGCCACGAGCTGTCATTTCACTCTTGCCCCTTATTGAAAATAAACAAGGTCTTCTAATCTTAGATTTAGTAGCTGATAAAGAGATAAATGAATTATAAACGAATTACAATCCCTTACAGTATTATGACCCCCAATAAGCTTCAAGCGATTCTTGGAAATGTAATCTATCCGTAGCTACAATAACTACAACGTGAATTTCTTTCATCTTGTTCTCTTAAAATACTTTAGAAAAATTATATCAATGTGCCATACTTGTTAAAATTCTATTTATTTATTTATGTGGGCAGCTAAAGATAGCACTACGTTGATGTAGTGCTATCTTCAGCTTAAATTGTTGTAAAGTTTGCATTGTGCAATTAAATGGAGCCGCTTGAAACTGCATTACAACTCGATATTATGTTGCTTATTTTGATTACATATATATATATATATCTATCTGTGTGTGTGTGTGTGTGTGTGTATGTATGTATGTATACCCGAATATTCAGATGAATATTTCTGCATTAAGTAACTTTTAAATAGGTTTTACATCAACCTATACACATCTTTTGCCTTGCCAATTCATATCGTGTGAATTGGCAAGGCAATTTCACACAGTGTACGTTTTCTTGAGCCAATCAGTGAAAATCGTGGGTACCTTTATTTGGATCTATGTATTCAAAATCCAAACTTTAAATATAATTGCTCAGAGAGCATTTTAGCTTTCAATTTGTTAAGACAAGAGGTAGTGTTTTAGAAAACAAGGTTACGTTCGAGTACGTTTCGATAAAGAACTTATGCTACCTGTTTCCCCTTTGTGGAGATCCGAGAGACTAGATAAAGAAAGCTGCTCAATAATTCGTTGCATTTAAGTTAATAGTTGGAATCTTCTTTATATATAAAAGTCAAGTTGTGTGTCTGTCTCCTACGATTTAGATTCCTAACTACTCCCACATTTTGCGGTGCAGTTTAACCAAAACCGGGTATCTTATAGTCGTGATTCATATCGAGCCCTTCTGGGTATTAGCTCGCGTCTACGATGAGTCTACGATTTAAAAAAAAATTACCATAATTTTTTCCCATTTTTAATGCATTTTTTCACTATTATATAAGGGAAGTAACTCTCTAAAAATGTATACGATGAGTCAACGATTAAAAAAAAAATTACCAGCATTTTTTTCCATTTCCAATGCATTTCTTTGCTATTTTTTGGCTATAACTCTCTAAAAATGCTTATATAGTTATTTCCCTTACAAACCCGAGCAACGCCGGGCGATACTGCTAGTTAATAAATAAACAATTTCTTCGTTCTCGTCATCTTTTTATTCATAGAGCTCGCAAATCTGAATCGCCACTGTTGTTTTTAAGATGTTGAGTGGATGGAGTATAATTTGTAATATTTACTGCATTTTTGACACTAAGAAGAATCTTAAGTGTACACTACCTTACAAAAGTTATATCCACCAATCAAATGACCTTCTCTAAAAAGCATTAAACACACTATAACATATTCAGAACACTACTTCAAAAAATAATTTCCATTCTCTTTGAGCGTACAAAAGACAAAATAAGTACAACAAAATAATGTAAATTTGCCTCTTCAATTCTTTGGAATTACTTTCGAAAAAAAACTTCTATTCATCAATATCCATTCTTAGATATCAGCAAGATCAAAAATGCAACAAGAGTTTAAAATATGTATGTGATATGAGAGACGATCGTGGCAAAGTGGCGTAGGATATGAAATTAACGGAACTCGACTAAATCTAAAAAACTCTAGATAAATATTTTCTATAGCTTCTGCACAATCTACCGGAGTGTCTCTCTTCCAGAATATATTTACTCGCCATGCACGTACTGTAACAAGAATTATTGAAATTAGCCATTTCCCATTTTGCACCACTTTAGACAGGTTTTGAAAGTTGATTATTACCAAACTAGACAGTGTGGAGAAAATTGAACTGGAAACCAATAGAGAAAAGAATTGTCATTGTTAATCACCAAAGATTATCGAGATATTTTGTAAGCAACCTCAATTACAATCGAGTCAAATTTGAGGAAACATTTTTTTGAAACTAATGTACCTATTTCTTTATTACCCACAAGGGGCTAAACACAGAGGGGACAAACAAGGAAAGACATAGGTATTAAGTCGATTACATCGACCCCAGTGCGTAACTGGTACTTAATTTATCGACCCTGAAAGGATGAAAGGCAAAGTCGACCTCGGCGGAATTCGAACTCACAACGTAACGCAGGCGAAATACCGCTAAGCATTTCGCCCGGCGTGCTAACGTTTCTGCCAGCTCGCCGTCGCAGGATTTCAAAAACAACAACTATGCTGACTAATTTTTACCTCC
>NC_042997.1:38045630-38133130 GCF_006345805.1 Octopus sinensis
CGATTATGGTTCATGTCGCCATTTTTTCATTTTGCTGATATTTATCGTTTTAATTATGGACTATTCAAAACTTTCCATATATCATGCATTAATGTCACACCGCTGTAAATGAAGAAAATTTTGAAAACTTAATATTTAAAAATATAATACATTATATTTACTAAATTATACATTATTATAACAAAACTCGATGTTATCTTTGAAATACATGTCTTTTTTATTATATGAATTATTTGAATGTAAATTATGATTTTCGCTTACATATGTGCGCGTATTCAGATACATTTTGTATTTTTATGAATATAGACTTAATTTAAAACTGACAATTATTAACATATTATAATGATATGTATATATATATATATATATATATATATATATATATATATATATTATTAACATTCTGATATCATGCAATATTGGTAGTATAAATGAGAGTTACTTTCGACTAATGATCGCTTATCATAATTGTTGATAATTGAAAATTCGCTGGGACAAACGGAAGAAGGCGCCTAAACACATGATTAACACTCACTAGTTTTGAGCAGAACATGATGCGATATCATATCTTGCAAAGATAAGCTTTCCATTTGTCCTATTTACTCCAAATAAAGTTTAGATATTTTAGTCTGGTGAATTTATTGAAGAAATATTTAGCTTGAAGAATTGCATTGTGTGAATACCTGAGTTACCTACCAAGGCTTTGCATCAATGGTGAATTTTTAATTTTTCTTCATCACTTAGTAATGTACCATGCCGTGATTGAAGTTTTTCTTTTGGTGGGTGAAAGCTAACTAGTATCTAGCAGTTAAATAACGACTCTCAAGCAAAAACGAGGACGTACTTTGATATTATTAAGGATTTATTTGATAACATATATTTACCAAATTTTAATCTCTGTTTACAAGGAAATGAGCTGATACGACATTTGTTGCTCTTAAAACGTTGGATCACCAGTTGAAGTGTTTAACAAACGGTCAAAATTATGATATTCCGAGAACCGATTTAGATTCAAACCACGTGTTGGCGGATTCATGAGATATCACTGAGGATATCATTCAAACTACAGATTCTAGCAGCAAAGAGTGATGGATTGGTAGCACAGTTTCATCTAGAGAACATGAGCCGTATCCTTTGTGGGAAATAAAACACAGATTTCAGGAGTACACTCATCTAAGAGGAAAAACACAACGTCAGCCTCTAGATATTGCCTGCAGGGTGCTTCTGAAATATCACTTGAAATCTAAGTCAATACAACTCACTGTTGACACTCTAGGAGCGATGCATATCACACAACGATCAGAGTCTGTTAGGCAGTTATTGATGCTGAGCTGCAGAGAAATTCTCAAATCGACTAATAAGCGTACATCTGTGAGTGTTGTAACTACTTAAAACTGGCGGACCTGACAAATAAATTGAAAATCCTACACTGAAGAGCAAACTAGTTGCTCGAGTAGTCAAATGCAAATTAGTGTACTTCGCTAAAAGATGTGCCTCTGTTACAGAAGCCGTTAAAATCCATTTTCGATTCTTTCACGTTGTTTGTTACATACGAAAACTGTCAGAGAGTTCTTTCGTGTGACTTTATCATTTAATCAAGTGGGATAAACTACTGCTTCCATATGCTAACGAAGCCTTGTTTGCAACGAAAAAGTGATGGAGAACTACAACTCGGGTACAAAACAATACACTGAAAACGTGATGCACATTGTGTACGTAGGATGCAATGTACGCAATGCACAAGTCAGCTTAAATAAAATAATGTTCATCAGGTGACAAATATCGATGTTTGTAACATACAGTAGATAACGACCTCAAGATTGTTTGAAAAAGACGGAGGATATTGATAATTGTTAACTGAAACTTTACTAAAAGTGCGTTGTAATATAGAAATACACATATGTGCTTATGTATGGTACTATTTATATATGTATATTACAAGTTGGTACCAATCTTCAGCCAATTTTGCTATTTTCCACTCGTTCTAGTGGAATTCTTCATTTACTTGTTGGTTCCAGCTAATACATCGCCTCCTTTCGCTGTCTTACTTTAGTACCTTTTTCTGTTTAGTACTATTCTCAGCTTTCCTCTACAGAAGGGGGTATTCAGTTCTATATATTACACATCTTTTTTCTTTTTTAAGAAAACCTAACAAACATTGACAAAAGACTTCTCGTGACCTGTTTTATCTATATGATACGACAAAGTGTTCTTCCATCCACTATCTCTCATTTGATTTGCACGTGTTTTCATGAAGAACAAAACATCTTTCATCTTTGTGTATATTCTAATAATTTCTAAAGCAATTTTTATAATTATTTAAAACATTGATGTACATTGTTGTAATAGGAATTTCTTATCATTCTAATATTTGCTCTTTCGATTGCTCATTGCTTCGTGTAGCACGCTATTTCGTTTTTTATATTCTTTCATGTGTTCTCTTGTGCATAATTTATGACACTAGTAAATGAAAACAGGAAGGGCAGATATATATGAGGGTGCGTGTCAGATTGTGTTTATACTTACACACACACACACACACACGCACTCACACACACATACATATATATATATATGTATATATCTATATAGATAAATAGATAGATATATATATAGGTAGATAGCTGGATAGATGGATAGATAGATAGATAGATTTATAGATAGATAGATAGGTAGATAGCTGGATAGATGGATAGATAGATAGATAGATAGATAGATAGATAGATATAGATAGATAGATAGATAATAGATAGATAGATAGATAGATAGATAGATAGATGATAGATAGATAGATAGATAGATAGATAGATAGATATAGATAGATAGATAGATAGATAGATAGATAGATAGATAGATAGATAGATAGATAGATAGATAGATAGATAGATAGATAGATAGATAGAGATATACACTTAGCTGTGAAGTAATCGTTCATTTACTTTCACATTTGCATGCAGTTGCCACACTACAAGACTGTGCAATGTGGAAGATAATGTGTATCTAGGAAAATTAAGGCAAAAATATTTGCGACCGCGACCTTAATATAAGTCCTTGTGAAAGATGATCCTATGTTATAGTGGAGCGCAAAACTGCCACACCTTAATGTACTACTTAAGAGGAAAATTGAGCTGCTTTCCTACCAGCTGGGTCTAAACCAATTAAACAATCAATCACGCATCTGAGCTGTTTCTATACTGTTCCCGTTAATTTATTTTGGACAGATTTTTTTTGTATATTTTGTATTTTTTTTATTCTTATTTCTATTAATTTATTCCTGGCATTTTTTCATTATTTGTATCTCTATTTAGTTCTGTGTTGCTCTTTGTCGACAAGAAGCTAAAACAAAATCCAATTTCTCCCTAATTGTATACTTCAGTGTAAGAACTAACATCATTATAAAATGCACGTATAAATTTTATATTCCGTTAATGTTTGAGATCACTCTCTGTAAAAAACCTGTAGATTTTCCTCTCTAGGTGTCCAGTCTTCTGCCATGCTTTTGCTGTCAATTTCGGTGGATGAGCATTTTATTTATCTTCCACATGCCTTCTCTTGTTTTAATACAAAACTGCCACATTTGACTTCATCATTATCCTCTTCTTATCATTTGCCAGCGTAACAGAATTTTGTAAAATTTTTTAAAATATTTCTGTGTGAGTGTGTGTATAGGTGTTTGTGAGTTTGAGATGATTGCCATTCAAGGATCAAATCTGGCAATATTCTCCACACCTGTCTCAGATAACTCTATTCTCTATTACTCTATTACTTGTTTCAGTCATTTGACTGCGGCCATGCTGGAGCACCGCCTTTAGTCGAGCAAATCGACCCCGGGACTTATTCTTTGTAAGCCCAGTACTTATTCTATCGGTCTCTTTTGCCGAACCGCTAAGTGACGGGGACGTAAACACACCAGCATCGGTTGTCAAGCAATGCTAGGGGGACAAACACAGACACACAAACACACACACACATATATATATACATATATACGACAGGCTTCTTTCAGTTTCCGTCTACCAAATCCACTCACAAGGCTTTGGTCGGCCCGGGGCTATAGCAGAAGACACTTGCCCAAGATGCCACGCAGTGGGACTGAACCCGGAACCATGTGGTTTTTTAGCAAGCTACTTACCACACAGCCACTCCTACGCCTATATAAGTTACACTTCATTTCATGGCACACGTATGTTATCAAACACTTATATAATATTTCCAGAAGTCTCAAGGTGTCGGTGTATTCTTTCTTCTCATTTGATTTATGAATTGCCTCAGACTTCTCAGATCTAATTTGATCCACTTTTTGGTACAAAGACATAGTGTCCTCGTGGGTATCTTCCACTCTCATATCATTAGAATAATCATCCACAAAAAGTGAAAAAAAAAACGAATAGCAATCATAAAAATGTTTCATGATCATCCAAGTCTTCTCATTTGAATGACAAATGAATTTAATGGTTTATGACAGATCAAACTTTTTAAGATCTTTGAATTATCTGAGATTTCAGGAGTGGCTCCTAATAAGCGTTATAAGTTCATATTTATTGGAATAGCAGGATTTTATCCCGTAATTTAGGAAACTTACATGCTGCTGCGACATGCTGAGAAATTCCAGGAGTCTTGTAAATTGGACATTTGTCCTTGGATGTAACTTCATTCAATATCAATTTTTTTCAGGAACCGCATCTAATTAGTGCCAGTCTTTATATCAGTAGCAGCGGTTTCACCAGCTACTTACATTAGATCCATACTAAATGTTCCTAGAAACGATGTTTAATCACAGGTTTTATCTTCCATATCATCATACAAAATGAATGCGCCAAAAAGCCAGGGAACTTGTTGACTGTGGCGAGATTCGAAACAAGTCTTATAGTAATATTAGATTCTTCTATAGATTGTAAAAAATAGCCCAGTTAAAATTGTTAAAATTTAAGAAGTTACAATTGTTGAAATGCACCGTCTTCTATAATCGCAAGATATACCGAAAATATGGCCCCATATTACAAATTTGTATAAAACAGGAAGTCTGTAAGCAATGTTTCGATATCGTAGATTATGCCTGTATTGTGTAAATTATATTCCCTTGCAGAATAAACACAAAATCTCAAAGGACTCAACCTAGCTATGATCCCCTTCACAAATGAGTAACGACTGACACCGCTCCGCAAATTAGATGAATGTATGCGAATATTCGGAATTTTATAAGTCGTCGTTTCTTCTTTAGTCAGTCAATTAGTTGTTTGACAAAGCGCCGGTAACTATAAATGGTGACAGCTTCAAGCAATGTAAATTCTTTTCTACTCTAGCCACAAGGCGCGGAACTTTTAAGGTGGTGGGGGGCAGTCGATTTGATCGAGACCAGTGCGCAACTGGTACTTAATTTATCGTCTCCGAAAGGATGAAAGGCAGAGTCGACATCGGCGGAATTTGAACTCAGAAAGTAAAGACTGACGAAATATTGCTACGCATTTTGCCCAGCGTGCTCGCGTTTCTGCCAGTTCACCGCCCTTCAAGCAATGTAAATTAAAATACAGCCTGCCATCTTCTTTTCCTCTCATTCGTTAATACATACATGCATTTGTGTATATATATATATATATATATATATATATATATAGAGAGAGAGAGAGAGAGAGAGAGATAGATATATGCATGTGTGTGCTTGTGTATTTTATCTTCTTATATAATCCTTTGTAAGTGTGTGCGGCTGCGTGTGTATGTACGCATTCGTACGTGTCCAAGGAGATTTTTAATTCCTATAAATCTAGAATGAGTATATGCTTTTGTCTGCAGGAGCGGGTAGTAGTTTAGGTGATAGAAACTAATATCCACTCATCATCGGTAAAATGATCCTCAAATTGTTGGTCAACGATAAACGTTATCCACTTTAAAAAATTACGTTTTTTCGAATTTCTTCCATTTTCCTGCATCCACACTCAACAATCCCTCGGAATATGTGTGTGTGTGTGTATGTATGTGTTTCTGTGTGTGTGTGTGTGTGTGTGTGTGTGTGTGTTGTGTTTCTGTGTGCGCTTCTGCGTGTGTCTGTGCGTACGTTTGTGTGTGTCTATGTGTATTTAGCAAACATACACTGAAAATACTTACTATCAGTGAACAAGAGGAGCTAGATTCAAAATAGAATTTATGTAAGCAATTCACCAATAAAACTTCGGACTTTTACTTACAGTAATCTCATCACACAGTGTGAGACTCATAAGGCAGCAGTTTTCTTCCAGCATAGATACTTTGTTGCATTCTTGTTCCAATTCTTGTACTAATGAGTTTTGATGTTTCTCTGAATGCCCAGTCGACGTCACTGTTGGCATCGCATGCCAAATGACAAGTAAACATCACCAGCCATATCAAAGCTGATGCAGCACCACAATGTTTACTAGTGGTTGTTGCATTTGCTATGGAGCGGAATTTCCTTATTTTTAATTCTGTTTTACTATGTGGCTTTCGGGCTTTCGTAAACATCGTTTGTGAATCGCATCAAGCTTCTTGGCCACCTTCGATGATATTCTTTTTGTCTCACCATCATACGAAACGTTGACAGAAATGCTGTGTTATAGGAACAGACATTGATGTTAGTACCGACATCTATATAATTGATCAAATGTGGGTGATACGCTGATTGAAATTCCAGTCAGAGCGCGTGTGTGTGTGTTTGTGTACAAATTAATTTGGAAGAAAGTATAAAAATTGTTATAATATTTGCTGGAAAACTGATGAAGTGTTAATCTTGTCTTCTTTCGTTTGTGCAAGTGTTTTCATTCTTTTCTCATTTTTGCCTATATACATAGGCATATTCATACCTGTATACATACATACATACATACATACACATATATATATATATTTGTATGTATGTATGTATGTATGTATAGATACATACTTACATACATAGGTATACATATATATATATATATATATACCTGTACACAGACGCACACACGCGCACACATATATATATGTATATATATATATATATATATATATATTATATGGACTTTGTAAGAGATATAATCAAACACACGTATTTGTATATCTGTATTTTCTGTAAGTATATACATTGGATAACAACTATATTTTCTCAATTCTATGCAAAGCAAACAGGCTCACAAAAAATACCATCATACGATATAAGTTCAAGTATATATATTATCTATAGCTTCAATATATTTGTTAACATATCTCCTTATCTGCCTATGTATTCATTCCCTTCTCACATTTGCTTTCTCTTTCTCTTTCTCTCTCTCTCTCTGTCTCTCTCTCTCTCTCTTTCTCACTCTCTGTCTGTCTCTCTTTCTCTCCGCTCCCCCTCTCTCTCTCTCGCTGTTTATAAAATGTTTCCTAACCGCTTGTTCTCTAACTTTATAAAAAGATTATGAACTTTGAAGAACGGTATATTTTCGACTTTTATAAAAATGCAAAAGAAACCTGCTAAGTCGTTTCCAAGAGATGGGTAACGCAAATTAATTTCAAGATTCCACTAATGTTATAGCGTACGTCAGAAAATTTACTTTTACGCACTTAGATGCAATCTTAGAATTTGTTATACGTTATTCCAGTACATTATTGATGATGAGAGGTTTGGATAATGCTTGCTGTCTGTACCGTTTAAATAAAGATTAAATCATATGAAGCTGCAAAGTAATAGGTAGCATGCTTCACTGAAACTTGCCAGGAATTGTGTTAAGGGTAAACATAAATGATTTCCAACTTATTGATTAGAAGAGTGAACTTTTTTTTCAAATTCACTTCAAACCTAATGAATTGAAAATGTTCATACTGCATACTATTCCTGAGTAGTTGGCAATGTGGAACATTATAAGATGAATAAAATCACAGCTGAAATGCATCAGATAAAGCGCATATATCACACATATACCTGTCAGATATCACACATACTTTATATGGCGCAGGGATGGAATATTAATACGCACCTAATTTAGCGCCATACAGAAGGATGAATTGGTGTTTAAATTGAGTCATCTCTGACCAGATGAGTAACACTTTATCTATCAGATAATTACATTCAAGGATATGTTATCCGTATTGCCGTTATTGCAAGATTTTGTGATTTGTTTTACTGTAATAGTTTTGTGATATCCTACTTCTCCCGAGGGTTTGCATAAAGACGAATTTTAATTGAATTAAGTTCTGGATCTTAATTACAACATATATATATGAACAGAATGTTGAGATAAATATTATTAATCGTATGTATATATATATATATATATATATATATATATAATATATTAGAGACAAAACCACTATTTGGCAAAACAAACAAAGGAAAGACTTAAATCAAACATAAAATTTTAATAAAAAGTCAAAAAATTTTATTAAAATTTATGTTTTGATTAAGTCTTTCCTGTTTGTTTTGCAAAATAGGGGTTTTGTCCTCTAATAATATTATTAATATTTTACTTAAAATTGGATTTAATCCTAAATCTTTTTTTTTCCCTGTAAATTTGGATTTATTCCCTAATATTTATTATTAATATATTTATTATATATATATATATGCATATGATATGTAAAATATAATGTATATAATATATATATATATATATATATATAGATATATATATATATATATATATAATATATATTATATATATATATATATATATATATATATATATAAGCATATGTATATGTATATATATGTATATATATTATATATATATAGTATAATATTTGTTATATATATATATATATATATTATTCTTTTCTTCGTGTCAGTCATTTGACTCTGGTTATACTGGAACTCAGCCCTTAGTCGAACACATTGACCACAAGACTTATTCTTTGTAAGCCTAGTACTTATTCTATCAGTATATTGTGCCGAACCGCTAAGTTGCGGAGACTTAACACACCAAAATCGGTTTCAAGCGATGATGTGGGGACAACACAATCACACAAATTATATATATATATATAATATATATATATATATAATATATATATATATATATATTATATAAAGAATTAAAATCAAAACGAGGGTGACAAATTGTATATTAATTTAATAATATCAGTTTAACACCAATGGTTTAGCGCATAAAAAACTGAGATTCGGTAAATATTATCAATGCATATATGAGAGGGAATCCACTAAAAGTGAACTCCCTTACGCTAGCCACTAAAGGTTGTTCTCAAGAAAACATTTAGCACACCATGAACGTAAGCGGCCAGGACAAATGAAAAATAACAAAAATATAGATTAACCCCATACAATTGTTTCACTGTTAATAAATTATGCAATTTTACTTACACAATTAATTTGCAGATCGTCAGTTGAGTCTGTCAAGAATATAATTTGTCGAACTGCACGCCATATATTAACATGAGGCCAAAAATGCGAGCAGTACGGCCTATTACATTCATAGTTATGTTCAAATGCCCTCGTCCAAGCGCGCCAAATTTCCGGAAATAAATACCGCATAAACAATTCACTGCAGTAGTTAACGTCGGTTTGAGGACAATATTAATTAAGAATTAAAATGAAAAGGAGGGTGAAAAAATGTATATTAATTTAATAATATCAGTTTAACACCAATGGTTTAGCGCATAAAAAACTGAAATTCAGTAAATCTTATTAGTACATATATTTTTTTTCTTAAGAACAACCTTTAGTGGCTAGCGTAAAGGAGTTCACTTTTAGTGGATTGCCTCTCATATATGTATTAATATATATATATATATACGACCGGCTTCTTCCAGTTTCTGTCGACCAAATCAACTCACAAGCTTTTGGTCGGCCCGATCCTATAGTAGAAGCCACTCGCCCAAGGGGAAACAGAACGGATATCTGTATCTCTGGAGTAGCGATTGCCAGACAAGAATATGTCACTTTTCAAATTGTCATTCGGATAGTGACATCTGTGAACTTTAAACTGAATGGTTAGGTTATCAGAAACAATAGTTAACTTACTTTTAGCATATTTAATCCAAAGGGGCATTTCAAATCTCTAGAAGTTATAAAACAGTGAAATGAATATACTATTTTTGATACAAGGCTGGTAATTTTGAGGGAAGAGGGAATTTCTATTACATCGACCACAGTACAACTTATTTTACTGACGCCGACGAAATGGCAGGACTTTGGTGTAATTTGAACTCAAGACGTAAAAAGACGTAAGACATGCTGCTAATCATTTTTATCTGATGCCTTAATTTAATCTACCAGCTTGTCATAAGGGTCATATGGAGGCGCAATGGCCCAGTGGTTAGGGCAGCGAACTCGCGGTCGGAGGATCGCGGTTTCGATTCCTAGACCGGGCATTGTGAGTGTTTATTGAGCGAAAATACCTAAAGCTTCACGAAGCTCCGGCAGGGGGTGGTGGTGAACCCTGCTGTACTCTTTCGCCACAACTTTCTCTCGCTCTTTCTTCCTGTTTCTCTTGTACCTGTATTTCAAAGGTCCAGTCTTGTCACACTCTGTGTCACGCTGAATCTCCTCAAGAAATACATTAAGGGTACACGTGTCTGTGGAGTGCTCAGTCACTTGCACGTTAATTTCACGAGCAAGCTGTTCCGTTGATCGTATCAACTGGGACCCTCATCGTCGCAACCGACGGAGTGCTCCTACATAAGGGTCATATTAATCAAATTTAACGTAATTTTAACATTTACCAGAAGCAACACTGAATTTTGCATTTTACGTCTGTTTTTTTTTCTTTCTTACTACAGCGGCGTAATTAGCTGACTTCTAATGTCGCTTTCAAATCTATCTGTTGTATTTCAACAGGCTAAGAATAAAAATCTTAGTTTTAGCCCTTCGACTGACGAGAAAAGAATCCGGAGACTACATATGATTGTGATTCTATAATTGATTATCTGTCTCTTCTCAATTTCTTTTATAAACATTGCTTAAACATACCAGCGAATTATAAGATTTATAACTTTATACAAATTATAATCGTTTTTAGCGATATGTAGCATCGTGCTACGTGGAGTACGTGATTTTGACAGGGTCCTAAATATATTCAATGCAAGATTGTTCCTCCCAGAATAAATTAATATATTTCAATATCTAATATTTCTAGTTTCTTGTGTCGCTACCATAATTTAGTGAAAATAGCATCTTCTAAATGGCACCATGTGGAGACACGAATAGCAACAGTGAGATGTTTTTAATGTTTTAGTTTTGTTTTGTTTTTGTCATTTTTTGTTTGTTTGTTTGCTTTTTAGCGCATTACCACTAAACAAATATAAGAAGTTTAACAATGAACAAGGTATATAATAATGCATGATGAAATATACATACACCGGAAAAGGTAGAGTTTAAAACGCGCGGAAGGGCAATCGGAATGTATGCAAAAATAATTAATGTAGGAAAAATATATTTAATCCCATATTATACACTGCCATTTGAATGCATAATCTCTGTCATTACCTAACATAGAGAATATAAATTTACACAGAAGATTGAGCTGAGTGAATTATCTCTAGACATATCACTACGTTGATAACAGTTTACTAAAAGGGTTGACCTCTTGTCTAATGCTCTATCGATTCAGCCGTTCACCCCACTTTACAGAATTTACAATGGTATTATTGATTTATATGTTCTATTGTGATTTATTGAAGGCTATTTATATATTTATAGAGGATAATTTCGCGAACCATTTATAATGTAATGCACACAATTAAAATGTTAGGTTTTGACTTAACATGACACTAGTTATCCGCATATTTCATAGACTGGTAAAACCTAAACGATTTTATGACATTATTTTTCCCTTTAATTATCATTTATGTATATCTTTCCAGAATATTTTATAGTTTTTGCGAGCGTTTGTGTTTGTTAAAAGTGTAAGGCAATTTATTTTTCCCGTACATCCTTCCCTATAATCATTTTAAGATTTTCAGAGCAACCATTGCGTACACCGTACGATGTATGTATGAAGATGGTATTAGGTATTGATGATATATATTTACGCTTCAATAACTCGGTTACTTTGCTATACTACATTAAATTAGTAACAAAAGCACTTAGTTTTATCATTATATTTTCCTTTATATATGCAGAGTGTAACGCATATTAAAGTGCCACCATTTTTATCACAAACCGTATACCATATCCCCTAATGCATTAGGGCTTCTGAAAGCCGAATTAATGTCATCAGTTTAGTATTATGTGTTAGTTAAAGGTTCATTTATTACATTTCAAGATGTCCTAGCTGTTCCACACCATATATTATTCTATTACAGAAGCGAAATAAATAATTAGATTCCAGTTTCAGGTTCTATGTTTTAAGTATCTATTATATACTAGCAGTATCGCCCGGCGTTGCTCGGGTTTGTAAGGGAAATAACTATATAAGCATTTTTAGAGATGTAAAGTATAATAGCCATCTCAATATGGCTAACCACTAAGGGGGGTGTTACTGTAGCTTTTTACGTTCTGAGATTTAATAATAAATTTTTAGAGAGTTACTTCCCTTATATAATAGGAAAAAGTGCATTAAAAATGGGAAAAAATTATGGTAATTTTTTTTTAAATCGTAGACTCATCGTAGACGTGCGCTAATACACAAAAGGGCTCGATATGAATCACGACTATAAGATACCCGGTTTTGGTTACACTGCACCGCAAAATGTGGGAGTTAGGAATCTAAATCGTAGGAGACAGACACACAACTTTAGTTTTATATATATAAAGATTTGGGAAGATTTACATGCGTGTCTAATATCCCTTCCCACCCTTTCTAATATATGTATCTGCCGCAGATTTTTCCTCTACCAGCACAATGTTGAGCCTTTGCATTTCATTTTTCTACCAGCGTTTCCTGCACTTCAATGAAAGCTTCTATTTCCAGTCATTCTTTTCCCTTCTCACTGACTCTCTCTATCACTATCATTTTCACTTACTCAAAATTGCTCCTTCTCTCTTTCGTTTCCCCCCATGTCTGTTTGTTGTGTACTCTCCGTTTTTTTATTATTATCTCTTTCTTTAAAATCGGTGAGCAGGTAGAATAGGTAGCACGCTGGACAATATACTTAGCGGCACTTTTGCCTGTCTTCGCGCAAAAATTTCGCCGAGATTGACTTTGCTTTTCATCCTTTGGAATAGTTAAAATAGTTACTAGTTGCGCCCTGGGGTCGATGTAATAGGCTAACCACATAGCCCAGCATTTCATGCCTTGGGCTTATAGGAGAAAGGATTATTCTCTCATCCATTAAGGACTTGTGCCTATAACACAAAGGATTATCATATTCTGCTTGAATCATTAGCACGCTTAGTACGGTGGACAATGTGCTTAGAGGTATTTTTTCTGTCTTTATATTCTAAGTTTAAATTCCGCCGAGGCAGACTTTATCTTTCATACAATAAGTACGAGTCAATTAGAAGAGTCGATGAAATCGACTTCTTGTCCTCCCGAGGCAGCTGGCCGTATGCCAAACTTTGAACCGAGGCCTTCCTTCTTCAAAAATCAGTAGCGATATGGGTGTTGGAGATTTGAATTATGCAGAGCTGATGTTAATTATTATCATTGCAGTTGGCTTTCATTTAAATAAAGTTTCAATTGCGCTCATAGACAACTGCACTTTGTTTTGCAATATATATATATATATATATATATATATATATATATATATATATATATATATATATATATATATATATATATAATATATTTATAATATATATATATAATATATATATATTATACTATATATATAATATATATCAGTGGTGCTGCAGCATATACATAGTCAATGACTGAAACATATTGCAGTACATCCCACTAGTACCACCACACAACACAAGCAGTAATTATCCCTTGGTACTAACAAAATCGTGATCAATGAAATCAGAGAGAAAACGTTTCTGAATTTCTCATTACAAGATCAACGTGACAAGGTTTTTGATTTAATCAGTTACAAAAATATATCAAAAAGAAATATGTTGTCAATTTCTAGAGCTCAAAGAGGACTACCATTTGCTGGTTAAGAAAATTAAAACCGGCATATTATATATATATATGTATATATATATATATATATATATATAATATATATTATATTGTTATATTTCGGAATGGTCATATTGCCAGTTTAGCCAATAAAAACACCGCACTATATATTTGGTGTTATTTTGCTTCAGTGATATTTATTTTTTACATTAATCTTAATCTTATTTCGGCCAAAGTTCTTTCGTCACACTCCTGTGACCGCATCAGTGGTCCTTTGTTTTCTTCTCACTTATTTTGTCTCTCTCCTTACTAACCGTCAGCCATTTTGTATTTCTATTGCATGTCTTCATTTGCGCATGCTTATATCTCTATGTGCGTCTATGTTTATTTAGTGTGTGTGGGTGGGGGGGATGCCTGTAATATTTGTATCTTCTGTTTATATACATTCTTGTAATTTGTATTTTGTTTTTGTTGTTGTTGCTTTTGTTCCAATTGTGTTCATGTGTTTACATCCACCCATTATTATCATTACATATGCTTGTATGTATTTATAACAACAATATAGTAAATAATAATAATAAATCTAATCGAAATATATATATATATATATATATATATATATATATATATTATACTATATATATACACACATATACATATACATATATATACCCATATACATACATAGATATATATACATATATATAGTTATTCATTTCTATCTGTTTATTTATCTGTGTATTTATTATGTTTTCAGGATCCTCTATCGTCATATGTTGTGGTGTGTGCTATTGCTCCATTCTAGTTTTCTATTCAGGCTAGGTTATTTTCTATTATATGTGTAGCTTCTTTAATTTGTCTAATTGTTGCATCTGTTCTATGTGTGGACAATATCTTAATCTCTAGTTTTGATTGATCCCCCGTGTTCTTGTTCGGCGTGTTGGTACAGAATCGATGAGCTTTTTACCTTCCTTGAGTTGTCTGCAATGTTCATTCACCCGCTCTCTCCAATGCTTCTTGCTGTTTCCCCTACGTATGTTACTGTCTTGTTAGTACTGCTGCATCGTCCCTCTATACATCTTATACTATAGACCACATTTCTGGCTTTACAGTTTGTTTGTGGGCTAAATCTACATACAGTGCAATAGTTATCCGTCCAGAGGTTCTCTACAAAGGATAGGTTCTACCAATTATAGATCTGATAGGGTTGCCTGGCTTTTCAACAACTTAATTCTTAGTTTAAGTTTATCTAGGGTCCTTCTAAAGCGGTACGCCAGTTCACCTCCAGGGTGGTGTCAACGAACATGACACTCTGGTATTTATGGCTATCATACCAAGAGTTGCCTTCCCTATTTTCTTTTTGTCCTTTCTATAGGTTCCATGACTTGTTCCTATAGATTGGGCAAATCCCATTCCTATCATTACATAATATATTATCAAATTTCTTCATGGCTCCTTTGTATACTCTGATCCTTTCTTTATGGATTTCTGTATGGATTTCTGCAGTAGGCATTCTTTAAGCCTTCTGTCCCACCATACCATGAGAGGTTGGCCACATCACCAGCGATACTAACACCGATGGCTGCCCCCTCGTCCTGGGCATATATTTTATTATTATGGGGGGCAGCCATCGGTGTTAGTATCGCTGGTGATGTGGCCAACCTCTTCATTGTATGGTGGGACAGAAGGCTTAAAGAATGCCTACTGCAGATATCCATACTCCGTAAACATGTACTCTCGCTATGTAGATGATATCAACATAGTAGTAAAGGCACCCCCACAAGAGAGTAATGTTGATATAGTAATAGAAACTAATACTATGGAGAGCATCCAGCAAATAGCTAACTCCATCCACCAGAGTATAAAGGTCACAATAGACCCCCCACTAAACACCCCAACCATAGACTACCGGTACTAGACACTGAACTCTGGCTAGAAATTGTGAAAAATAAAACCCAAATCTTTCATTCATACTATGCAAAACCTATGGCCTCAAAATACCTTATCCACCGGAACTCAGCCATTGCGGGCCAATGCCAAATTCAATATTTTGATGGCAGACCTCGTCAGAATAATGAGAAATGTGTCACGCATGTGCGAGCCTACAGAATTAAAGAGACACTTACAGTATTTCATTCACCGCATGCAGTTCTCAGGTTACAGCCATAAAGAAAGGATCAGAGTATACAAAGGAGCCATGAAGAAATTTGATAATTATATTTATGTAATGATAGGAATGGGATTTGCCCAATCTATAGGAACAAGTCATGGAACACTATAGAAAGGACAAAAAAGAAAATAGGGAAGGCCAACTCTTGGTATGATAGCCATAAATACCAGAGTGTCATGTTCGTTGACACCACCCCTGGAGGTGAACTGGCGTACCGCTTTAGAAGGACCCTAGATAAACCTAAACTAAGAATTAAGGTTGTTGAAAAGCCAGGCAACCTATCCACATCTATAATTGGTAGAACCTATCCTTTTAGTAGAACCCTCTGTACGGATAACTATTGCACTGTATGTAGATTTAGCCCACAAACAAACTGTAAAGCCAGAAATGTAGTCTATATATATAAATGTATAGAGGGACGATGCAGTAACGAGACAGTAACATACGTAGGGGAAACAGCAAGAAGCATTGGAGAGGCGGTGAATGAACATTGCAGACAACTCAAGGAAGGTAAAAGCTCATCGATTCTGTAACAACACGCCGGACAGGAACACGGGGATCAATCAATAACATAGAGATTAAGATATTGTCCACACACAGAACAGATGCAACAATTAGACAAATTAAAGAAGCTACACATATAATAGAAAATAACCTAGCCTGAATAGAAAACTAGAATGGAGCAATAGCACACACCACAACATATGACGATAGAGGATCCTGAAAACATAATAAATACACAGATAAATAAACAGATAGAAATGAATAACTATATATATGTATATAATCTATGTATGTATATGTGTATATATATGTATATGTATATGTGTATATATGTATATATATATATATATATATATATATATATATTTTCGATTAGATTTATTATTATTATTACTATATTGTTGTTATACATACATACAAGCATATGTAATGATAATAATGGGTGGATGTAACACATGAACAAGATTAGAACAAAAGCAACAACAACAAAAACAAAATACAATTACAAGAATGTATATAAACAGAAGATACAAATATTACAGGCATCCCCCCCCACACGCACACACTAAATAAACATAGACGCACATAGAGATATAAGCATGCGCAAATGAAGACATGCAATAGAAATACAAAATGGCTGACGGTTAGTAAGGAGAGACACAAATAAGTGAGAAGAAAACAAGGACCACTGATGCGGTCACAGGAGTGTGACGAAAGAACTTTGGCCGAAATAAGATTAAGATTAATGTAAAAAATAAATATCACTGAAGCAAAATAACATCAAATATATAGTGCGTGTGTTTTTATTGGCTAAAATGGCAATATGACCATTCCGAAATATAACAATACCTGTTTCAACACACGACTTCACATAAAAAATCTTGCACAACAAATATTTAAACGTACTATATATATATATATATATATATATATATATATATTAATTTATTATATAGAAGGAGCTTCTACAGGACTAGAACTGTTTCATTCAAGAGAAATCTTCAGGAAGCTAGTTAACAAGAATTGTATTGGCATTTATACATTTAGGCAGGTTTAAAGGGGTGGTGGGGGACTTTTTGGGGGTAGGCATAGCGCAAAATATCATACTTGGGGGAGTGGTCAAGGAGTCAGTGGTAAATTAGATAAAAGAATAAATAAAAAAATAAAAAAATATATATATAAAAAATAGAGCTTTAGGTAAATAAGGAGATTCTCACTTATACCTATACACATATGTATACATATATACACACACATACATACACATATACATATATATACACATACACATACATATACATATCTACACATACACATATATATATATACATACACTCACACACATGCATACACGTATACACACATGTATATATACACACACGACCACACATACATATACACACAGAAAAATATATATACATACACACATACACACATGCACACACAGCACACTAGTCCCTATATACACATATATACATGTGTATATACATGTGTATATATGTGTATATAGGGACTAGTGTGCTGTGTGTGATGTGTTTGTATGTGTGTATGTATATATTTTTTTCTGTGTGTATATGTATGTGTGGTCGTGTGTGTATATATACATGTGTGTTATACGTGTATGCATGTGTGAGTGTATGTATATATATATATGTGTATGTGTAGATATGTATATGTATGTGTATGTGTATATATATGTATAGTGTATGTATGTGGTGTGTATATATGTATACATATGTGTATAGGTATAAGTGAGAATCTCCTTATTTACCTAAAACTCTATTTTTTTTATATATTTTTTTATTTTTTATTATTCTTTTATCTAATTTACCACTGACTCCTTGACCACTCCCCCAAGTATGATATTTTGCGCTATGCCTACCCAAAAAGTCCCCCACCACCACCCCTTTAAACCTGCCTAAATGTATAAATGCCAATACAATCTTGTTAACTAGCTTCCTGAAGATTTCTCTTGAATGAAACAGTTCTAGTCCTGTAGAGCTCCTTCTATATAATAAATTAATTTTACTCTGCTATGTATTGAGTACCTTATTACTGTGGTTAACCCCGCGAATCAACCCGGGACCTACATATATATATATATATTATATAATATATATATATATATCTGTATGTATATATATATATATATATATATATATATATATATATATATATATATATATATATATATATATATATATATATAGGTAGATAAATATATATATGCATCCACATATATCTTGACAATTAAACGTATTTTCTTTCTCTCATATCATGATAAATACTACGGGCACAAAGGAACGTCTGAAATAAATCCGGTGGAATGTGTGTCCACACTGCTAATGGCATCAGGTAGCTGGATACTGAATACTGTCAATGGGTATTAAACATCTCACTATAAGGTGTATACCCGGATGTAAAAGTATTACATGCATATACATATACATATATACATACATATATTTATATATATATATATATTTAATCCCCAAAAACAAAACGAAGAAAAAACACACGAAAAAACAACGCGAGGTCGTGGTACATGCGAAGTATTAGCAGACGTTCACTCATTATGTATGTGTGTGTATGTATACACACACACATACGCACACCCATATACATACATACATACATATATACATACATACATACATACATACATACATACATACATACATACATACATACATAGGTATTTGTATAAATACATACACAGGTACAAAGTGCTTCGGCGCATATTCCATCTGCGAAATGCACAGATAAGACCGCAGTGAAACTATAAAAGAATACACTTGCTTGAGTGGTTTCGCAGTGGGCTTAAAATCGAAACATAATGGTTTGGAAGTGAGATTCTTAACTATGAACCAGTACCTATAATGTTTGTCATTCTTACTTGAAATCACGTTTTATACTCTCCGATTTTTTTTCGAGTTAAGATATTGCATGGGATTATGTGCACAAATATTATATAGATATTGCATAATACTGTATAATACTGAGATGATCTTTCTTATGTTATAATATTATAAACAGCAAAATACACTTAGTTTACACTTTATCAGTAATTCTACTAAAATAACATACTGAAAAGTCAAAAACCAGGTAATATTGATATTTCTACAGAAATGTAATCAACTAAAATGAGATATACACTACATCCGTACTTATGAAACACTCTAGAAAATTAATCATTATGGAAGCTCTGTCCTGTTGATATCTGACACTTGATTATTTTTCTTATATGTTTTGCTTTCTCGAGTAAATCACAAAAATCTATCTTACATCTATTTGATATAAGTTTTTTATCACTGCCGTAAAGAAATGTAAGATTTGTTGTAACAATATATAAGAAATCTAAATCTTTCAAAGATTGGCAAAGCAGATGTTTCCATTAAAACTAGTAATTATTACATGCTGCCCAATAAGGTGATTATATTTCCTTACGAACAAATATGAATTATTTGTAAGATAAATATAATGGAAATGTGTTTTTATAATTATACAGATTTCAATGACAAAAATGTAATTAAAATACTCTGTATTCAAATAAAAGGTATCTGATAAACTGTTTCTTTACATTTTCTTTTTCAACATACAAGGATCGTACTGAGAGTAATGCAAAAGTGAGAATCTCTTCTACTATTGACTGGCATAGATTCTTCAAATTGCATGTCTTGGTGGACTAAATATTTGGCCATAGTAATCTTTCTCTTGATCAGCTTTGCGGGAAACCAATGGCTTACGAGTAAACATTTGCTTCTACCAACATTGATGGAAGCACTCCGTCGGTTACGACGATGAGGGTTCCGGTTGATCCGAATCAACGGAACAGCCTGCTCGTGAAATTAACGTGTAAGTGGCTGAGCACTCCACAGACACGTGTACCCTTAACGTAGTTCTCGGGGATATTCAGCGCGACACAGAGAGTGACAAGGCCGGTCCTTTGAAATACAGGTACAACAGAAACAGGAAGTAAGAGTGAGAGAAAGTTGTGGTGAAAGAGTACAGCAGGGATCACCACCACACCCTGCCGGAGCCTCGTGGAGCTTTAGGTGTTTTCGCTCAATAAACACTCACAATCGAAACCGCGATCCTACGACCGCGAGTCCGCTGCCCTAACCACTGGGCCATTGCGCCTCCACTCTACCAACATTAAGCTCTTGACAAAGGAAGAGCTAAACGACCCGACATACGCAGAAGACAATAGTATGTTTTCGGAAATGACACTACTGAAAAGGCAATGAGCACGAAACGGATGAAGACTTTTAAAGAAGAGGAAAACATCATTGACGACAACTTATGCAGTGAGAGATTATTAACGTCGTGTAATAATTTGAGGCACATGTAAAGCTTAGAGATGCGATTCAGTTAAAGATCCCGAAAAAGTATCTGGAAAACATCACCATTTAACATATCTTTGCGCGACCACACACATCTTTGACCCAAAATATCAGGTAATCCTGGAATTGAACTAGCCAGTGATCTCTATCACCTTGTATAGCCCAGATCTCACCTCCTTTAGCCTCAGTCTGTTTGAATCACTGAATGAGTCTTTAGGGACAACAATTTGATGAAACAGAGGAGATGTAGTCGATTGGAAAAACAATTAATACAGTGCACATTTGATTTAATACGCAGGAGTGGCTGTGCGGTAAGTAGCTTGTCTACCAACCACATTGTTCCGGGTTCAGTCCCACTGCGTGGCATCTTGGGCTAGTGTCTTCTGCTATAGCCCCGGGCCGACCAAAGCCTTCTGAGTGGATTTGGTAGACGGAAACTGAAAGAAGCCCGTCGTATATATGTATATATATATATATATATATATATATATATATATATGCGTGTGTGTTTTTGTGTGTCTGTGTTTGTCCCCCTAGCATTGCTTGGCAACCGATACTGGTGTGTTTATGTCCCCGTCACTTAGCGGTTCGGCAAAAGAGACCGATAGAATAAGTACTGGGCTTACAAAGAATAAGTCCCGGGGTCGATTTGCTCGACTAAAGGCGGTGCTCCAGCATGGCCCCAGTCAAATGACTGAAACAAGCAAAAGAGTAAAAGAGTAAAAGAGTAAGTTTCGACAACTGGGTTCAATGATGGTGCTGATGCGTTCCTTGTCACCGAGACTGTTGCGATGCTTGTCACCGATGCGGTTACGTACTGCCTTTTTACAGAGGAATTGTTATTCTATTCAAGAATTCGAATGGTCTATGTCAATTAAAAAACGCCGTTATGATTATTTTTGTAGATAGATTGGAAGGAAGTAGGTAGGTAGATATATATATATAGATATATATATATATATATATATATAGATATATAGATATATAAATAGATATATATATATATATAGATAGATAGATAGATAGATAGATAGATAGATAGATAGATAGATATATAGGTAGGTAGGTAGGTAGGTAGGTAGGTAGTTAGATAGATAGATAGATAGATAGATAGATAGATGATAGATAGATAGATAGATAGATGATAGATAGATAGATAGATAGATAGATAGATAGATAGATAGATAGATAGACAGATATACTACTTAAAATTAATTATATCTAAATTGTAATTATATATGATTCATGTACTAGAAAGAACATGAAGATCATGTATGTAGAGTATGACATACTGTATCTTCCTATGTTTAGGCAAGTGACAGATGTTTTGAAATACGGATTTCTTTTTTCAGCAAAAGATCACGAATATCTGCTTGGAAGTATTGCGTTCATTTGCTTTCTTTATTAATGACGTTAAAAGTATTAGAAATGTGTTACCAGTAGGAGACTCTAGATTCCACGGTCCGTTACCCTACATTCCACGGTCTGATGCATCATTTAATATTCATCAATATAGTATATTTTATTGTTTTTCATTAGTTCTCAAAGCCAAATTTCCGTGCCACTGCTGGGAAAGATTTAGGGTTCATACTTTCTCAGTGCTTATTTCTTCGTGGAAGCGTTTTAGAGTTACCTCTTCTAAGAGTAAAATTAAACAGCACAGGCCAGAATGGAGGGGTGTTAACATGCAAGGTTAGTTGTTTTAATCAACTCTCTTTACTCTTTTACTCTTTTACTTGTTTCAGTCATTTGACTGCGGCCATGCTGGAGCACCGCCTTTAGTCGAGCAAATCGACCCCGGGACTTATTCTTTGTAAGCCCAGTACTTATTGTATCGGTCTCTTTTTGCCGAACCGCTAAGTGACGGGGACGTAAATACACCAGCATCGGTTGTCAAGCAATGCGAGGGGGACAAACACAGACACACACACCTATATATATACATATATACGACAGGCTTCTTACAGTTTCCGTCTACCAAATCCACTCACAAGGCATTGGTCGGCCCGGGGCTATAGCAGAAGACACTTGCCCAAGATGCCACGCAGTGGGACTGAACCCGGAAACATGTGGTTGGTTAGCAAGCTACTTACCACACAGCCACTCCTGCGCCTATAAACTGAATATTATTAAAAGAGATATCTTTTGCATTCTTGAAACCTCATTTCAAAAACTACCAAAATTGAATGTTTTATAGTAAAAGATGATCTAGGAATTTTAAACAGGCTATATTTGTAGCAATATTAATATAATGCCGTTTGTATTTTAAGACGGGGAAAATAGAAAGAAGTTGTATTTTTTTTTTTTTGAAGAAATAGATAAAGTAGTTAATATGAAAGTATCAATTTGTATTGATAATATATATTTGAAAACGCTAAATATTAACTATTCCTAGTAATACTGAACGGTGTATTGCATTTCTCTAAACTCTCTATCCCAAATATATTGCACATACATTTTATTGCATTTACTTCATTTATTTGTTTCAGTCATTTGACTGTGGCCATGCTGGAGCACCGCGTTTAGTCGACTTATTCTTTGTAAGCCCAGTACTTATTCTATCGGTCTCTTTTGCCGAACCGCTAAGAAAACGGGGACATAAACACACCAGCATCGGTTGTCAAGCAATGTTGGGAGGGGAGGACAAACGCAACACACAAACATACACATATATATATATATATATATATACATATATACGACGGGCTTCTTTCAGTTTCCGTCTACCAAATCCACTCACAAGGCTTTGGTCGGCCCGAGGCTATAGTAGAAGACATTTGCCCAAAAATGCCACGCAATGGAATTGAACCCGGAACCATGTGATTCGTAAGCAAGCTACTTATCACACAGCCACTCCTACGCCTACATTCTTGAAACATATTAAACCAGTTATATTTTGCAATGACATTATTCATAGATGCGTCTTTTGCATATAAAACAAGCCAGTATCAAAGAGATTCATTCCTACACAATATTAGTCATGGTGTAGTTCAAGTTAAACTAAGTAGCGTAATTTTCAGTCATCAATTGTTACAGTTAACCAACGTTCAAGCAATTAGAATAGTAGACTCTTTGCACTCTGAAGGACTAGGATGGTTTTATGCGTTATCTGATTGTTCAACGTCCATACTTGGTACTAATGTGCCGTGAAGCTATGTAGTGACGCCTAGATTGAACTGTGCATCAGAGAAACATCAGTCGTCCTTTTATTAAATTACATGTGAGTAGCAGCTTTAGAAAAATGCAAAAGCTTATAGTTCTGAAACGGTAGATACGACTGGTATAGAACTGTTGATTTCACTGTATCCTGAAACATTGTTTACTCAACCCATACAGGGACATTTGACAGTCTAATAATAGGTCACTTTCAGAAAAATAGGTTTCTGCCTGTAATGATGAACCTACACATATATTCGCTATCTTATTTGCGAATAACTGGTGCACCACTTTACTCTTAATATCCCCACGCGATTTAATTATTTTCCATTAAACCTACTGTAAAACAAATAATCAGTGCGGTATTTCATCATTTACTCTACTAATTCAGACCAATAAACGGACACGGTGGAGATAATTGCACACTAATAAATTTGACTTTCTATTAAATATCTATTTAGTGACTATAGCGTCTCCTAATGTTGTAAATGATGTAGCCGTTCTTTCGACTTACTGACTAAACTCAAACAGAATTATTAATGATATATATTTACTGATTACAAGATTTACTTAGTTTCTTAAAAATCAATCTTTAGAACAGTGTAAGCATGTATATCATGGCAAAATCCAAAGCTAGCTATAGTAAATTTTAGATGAATATAATACTACTAAAAGTATAAGATGTAACCATACATATTTCTATTCCTATATGCTATAATGTAAACCAAATATCTGAAAATCTTTCAATGAATTACCTGTCGGCCGGGTAACATATATCAGTTTAATATTTGTCATTTTCATTTGATTTATTAGTATTAATACTTTCATATATAGCCAAGTAGAAATTCGTTTTCTGAATCCAATATTTGATGAGAGAAAGTGGTGTGTAATTGATACATGGGTTTAGAAAAGATATCGTAATTATATACCATAAATATATCTGATCATTGATTTATTCTACGGATATTGTACGGGTTTACATGATTGGATGTCATACAGCTAGATCCTTTCACTAGTATATCTACCTAGAAGTTGATATCTTTACTTCACATTTCTCCGCAATGAATTTACGACAGCAAAGTGAGAATAAAGTCGAAAGGGAACTAATTATAAGGATTTATTAATTTATATTTTCATTTTCTAACGAATAAATATGAACTATTTATGATGTAAAAGTCATGGCAATGGTTTCACAGAGATTATTCTAACACTTTTTACAAGTCAAAAGCCAATTGGTCGATTTGATAATACGATAAGAGTTTCTACAAACACTGAAATATCTCCTTTATCATTTGCTGAAAGAAAATTTTCTGGGAACGACAATTCCGTATCAACATATAAAGGAGAACCAGAATAGAAAATGCCACATGCACATACTCTTTTAGAGAGTCAAATAATATTGATCGATATATTTACCGATAAAGAAAGAAATCCTTTGTTGCTCGATATAGTTAAACAGAACATAGTCCATAAGTCCACTGAATACAGCAAAGTCAATATTTATACGACCGTTGATATAGGCATCTCATATATGATAAAGGATAATGATGAAAGTGTTATAATTGATTATTTCAATCCAGATAACAAATGCGGATTTGGAGAACATGGCTGAAGACCTTATCTTCCGCAAACAGGCTAACACGAGTTCAAATTATAAAATTTCCGTTTATAACGTATAAGCTTACACTCAGTACAATTTATTAAGCATGCCTAAAAATTGGCAAAGGTGAAGGTAATAGAATACAATTAAATATTCATTTTCAAAACGACTAGTGATTAGTGGTGACAGGTGTTAGATGGGACTTGTTTTCAATTATTGATATATCAGATTTAGCAATCCTACACATATTCTAGTATAATTCGACTCTGTAATTCGAATTTTATGATAAAAGAGAACAACTGAAACAAATAGTGAATCAATAATTCTTCCTTGCCTTGAATACACACAAGCAATTTCAATATATATTGCTACATCACTTATAGAAGCAGGTAGTCAACTAAATTTCTTGGTGCTCCGGAAAGAAGCGGCTTAAACGTCTACTGACAACAAACTTGCCAAAATGTGATACGAAACAAGACACTTCTTCCGATAGAAACATCAGTAATTGCTTCAACATTTCTCTCTAGTTAATGAACAATACTCCCGCCTTTAAGTGCGGTTAGTTCTAAGCGGACACCTAAATTGAGGTATACCACTAACGATTCCTAAAAGCCAGTTAATCACCATAATCAGTTTAGTTGCCATAGATAAAATAACTATGACTATCAGGAAGCTATTTCAGAAAATGTATGATATATGATGATACATGATGTGATGCTCGTTAAGCTAGAAGATACTTTTGTGGAATTTAGCTTCCCAGCAAAAGGTACTATGACCTCCTACCTGGGTGGGTTCAGTACCAGTCACCAGAAAACAATTCCACTGAATTATATTCATAAATAGACTGCTGGTTAATAAGACCTGGGTAAGAAGTCATCGTTATGCAGGAACAGATCTAAAAGGCTTTATTCTTTAGAAATATGTAGATATGTATATATATATATGCATATATACAAGTGTGTGAGTGTATATGTGTGTGTGTGTGTGTGTGTAATGAAAGGTAATCTTGATTTCTAACTTAACGTGGAGATTGTGTTAGAACACAGAATACTGCACTGTTTTCCTTCAGGGGACTCGTTTTGCATAAAAAATCACGGAGTTATATCGTTGACAGGTCAGACGACGTGGTCACTTGATATGACCCTGCGATTGCTTTCTACAGTAATACGCGTTAAGCAGCATGATAACTGGCCAATTTACTATCAACGATATACTCAATTTCAACGTGTTAATGTGGAGGACATCTGCCACTGGGGAACCCAGAGCAGGGTTAAATAACCTGATCTGGGTGATCCAGTGGCCGTAGCTGACAATTCCCATCTGTCAAGAATATAATTATAAGTGCTTTTATGTATCACGAGTCCTTATGAAATTTTCCCTTGTGGTAAATAATGCAGTATTATGTGTTCTAACACAACCTATATATATATATGTATGTATGTATGTATGTAAGTATGTATGTGTATATATATATATATATATATAATATATATATATATGTACACACACACAAATATATATATGTATATATATATATATATATTATATATATATGTACACACACACAAATTATATATGTATATATATATATATATATATATATATATATATATATATATATTAATATGTGTGAATATATATATATGTGTGCGTGTATATATATAAGAAAGACAGACAGACAGACATACGCACATACATACACACATACATACATACATATATATATATATATATATATATACGCGTACATATACACACATATATATCCCATAATGAAAACATATGTGCTGATTTCTAAGCTAAGGCAATAAACAGTTTTCGGTTACAGATGTTATTGAGTGCAATATAAAAATACATATTTTCTTGGTTGAGAAACCCTTAGTCACTAATATGTTTTGAAATAGTTTTACTATAACTTCTCAGTTTCAGCTTCATAATCTGTATCATTTTGAAGACAGTGTCCTTGTTTTGTTTCTTTTCGATAGTATTTATCTCTACTCATTTCGAAAACTCTAGTGTGGCACCCATAAATGTCTTCCCAAGGGACTGCATGCGCTTTTTCATGTTGATAGGAAACAATACCTCATTTCGATGTACTCCTGTATAACTGTAACTCTTCGTACTTTGTATCAATTCATTACAACTTCTCTTCATTTATATAAGTTATTGCAGAAGACTATAACTTTATACTAAAATACGATAAATTCTTACAGCGGCTTTAATGAGATTTGAGTCGACGTAAGTGGCTCGGCTTGTTAGTTGAAATCGAAATCGGTGAGTGAACTTTGTCGCCTGTTGCATAACTTCTGCATTACAATAATTTCTACCATCGCTATCACTCATCTCCCTCACTTTTATGACAAAAGATGCTATCAACCAACCCCCACCTATAAGATCTATAAACAATGACCTTCCTTCTTATGAACGATCATACAACCTTAAGCGCTCTTTCATTATACTATTGTATCATCACTCATAATTTATACACACAACGATTTATTAATATCATTAACCTAAGCGACATCATTTATTTAAAGTGAATAGAAATGCTTCACTCTGAGCATAATAGTGTTTTATATAAAGCTAATCTTATCTTTGTTTGATCACTATTTCCAGACAACTCCTAGAATTGTCCTTTATTCCCGGGTTAGATGTTATGTTCTTATATACGTAGACGACTTTCAACTTTGAATGAGATTCATGATACCGTTTAATTTATAACCTAAATCCGCGATTCATGGTGTGTTGTTTTATATGATTGCCATCTTCCAGATATATTATTGTTACCAATCTACATTCCACTGCAAAGATATTATCTTTTTCGGTTTCTTATTATCTTTTGATTAGATTCTTCTAGATACGCATTGCATACCTCTTTACGCATATAGCAGCAATTATATATGCTCTTTAATTCTTTAACACGTTTCGGCCATCACGATCATGGCTGTCCTAGAGAATTGGCTAATATAAATCACTACTTTTATAGATTGTCAATACACTTGCATAGAAACGAGCATACAAATATTCCTCAAAAATATAAGCATTGATATAAACTTAAATAGTATTAATGTAAAATTCAGACAGTCATACACGAGTGTCAAGCGTTAATGTCTGTGTGCTGTGCTGGTACTGACTTAAGACAAACATACATAGAGGTTAATCAAAATAACTACAGATATGGCATTTGGTATATATTAATTTAAATCCCAGTTCATTAAACAGCTTATTTACAAGCTTTAAGTTGATACAAAAGAAGAAACATATTACACCGTAAATACATTTATCATGAAATACTTGATGGCTCATATATATTACAACTGCGCCATATACAAAGCGGATATATATGGGTATAAACAGCCCTGACTTCAAACTACAAACCGAAATAAATGCATTGACGGGCGGACCCACATACATGCGGGGGAATAATATAATCTCTAATCTCTAAAACTTATTTCCTTCTTGTAAATGGTTCTTCAAAAACTATCTATATATACAATACACATATAAGAGGGATGACCACTATGTGGACATCCATTATGCTAGAAATAGATCCGTTACGTCTTACCACTCAGAAAGGAATGTTAGATAGATAGATAGATAGATAGATAAATGGATGCGTGGCGTTCATTGATACAATAATATATATATATGCGCATATATATATATATATATATATATATATATATATGTGTGTGTGTGTGTGTGTGTGTGTGTATGCGTGTGTGTGTGTGTGCATCAGCATGGGTGCAGCTCTGAGCTGAAACTAGAGAAAAAAAATATATGTATATATATATATATATGTATATGTATATATATATATATATATAATATATATATATATATATATATAATATATATATATATATATATATATATGTATGTATGTATATATACATATATATATGTATATATATATGCATAAATGGGTACAGGACATTTTAAAACGTAAACAACAGGAAATACGAAATACGAAAACATGGGATACGAACGTTTTTTTGTAAACAACGAAAGACACAAATAGAAAGCAAGACAAGTAACATAAAGAACGACGCTTCATCAGTTGTTCGCTGCTTATCTACTCCAGATTTCGAGGAATTACGACAAGATGTGTCTTCGAGAAAACAGTTGAAAAGCAAAATGAAATTTGGGATTTGCGGAGGGTCAAATTGATAACAAAACAGGACAGGACAGCAACCGTTTTCTCGGAGACACATTATATATATATATATATATATATATATATATATATATATATATATATATATATATATATATATATATATATATATACATATATATATACATATATATATACATACATACATACGTAAGAGAAGCTATAAATAATGGCCATTACATATTTTCTTTTATTAGACCAAATTCCGCTTACAGTTGTTTCCAGGTTTTATTAGAGGTACGTTATTGTTAGGTCTATTCGACTGGTCTGTTGATCAGCTTAGGAAATTTGAACTACCCCCCAAAAATTGATATTACATTTATCAGAGCCATTTCTGATTATAACGAAGCAGAGCACTGAAGGAATGGCACGTGCATGGGGTAGGGAGGAAAGATGGTCAGATGCAAGCAGAATAGATGAAAAGAGGAAGAAAGTTTACAAAGGTGTAGAGGGAAAGAAGGAAAGGATAAAAGAAGGAGACACTTAACAGAAGGAGAGCGATAGGATGGCCGAAATTTGTTAAACGGACAGTCATAAAACATTAATGTTTGTAATCAGGTCAACACATATTAACATATTTGCATTGATTTTAGGTTAAATTTCCTCTATACGTTGTCTTCAAATTTAATATAGGCCATTTGCACTCCTGATCAACTTAAGCTCTTAATATTTGGTTATTGGTGCTATGAAGAATGGTAGAGGAATTGTATTAGAAAATAGATGAAATATCAGTAGTAATCATATTGTAGTAATCATATAGACGGTCAAAAAGAATGATTAACTAGGATATAAAATACTGATAGACTGAAAGGTGTGTGGTTGAAATGGGACAAAGTTAGGTTCACTTGTTTAAATACAAATAACATTAGATGCTACATATGGTTTCAAACTATATCTGTTATAATAGCTTTAAATTTTAAACCATTAAATAACTGACGGGTTATGTTTTGAAAGAAGTTTAAAATTTCTAACTCTAGTATTAAAGCAAACTAAAGATTAAAGGTATTAAAATAATCTTATGAAATAATAGGTGATGCTAAAACGATAATAATGATGATGATGATGATTACGACTACAGGAACGGCATCAATATCAATACAAATAATAATAATAATAACAACAACAACAATGATAATAATAATAACAATAATAACAATAATAGTAATAATAATAATAATAATCATAATCATAATAACAACAACAACAATAATAATGAAATAATAATAATAATAATCATAATAATCATAATAATAATAACAATAATAATAATAAATAATAATAATAATAATAATAATAATAATAATAATAATAATAATAATAATAATGCCCTGATGCAATACGAAGCAGTGGCTCTCATGGCTTCCGATCTTATCTGATTGGAAGTGTTATCATGTACATTGTTTTGTCTTGGTATAAAAGATGGGCTACAGCAAATATTCTGCTCAATACCAGAGATTTGCTTGTCAGTTGTTTGATATTAACCAGTTGAATATGTCTCTTAGTGGCTGGAGAAACTCTCAAAATACAAAGACCTGGAAATAGAGGTAACTAGAATGTGGAATCTGAAAACAGAAACAATTCCCATCATAGTAGGTGCATTAGGCATGATAAAAAAATATTCAGACAAATACATAACAAAAACACCAGGACTTACAAACACATATAACATACAGAAAATTGCACTACTAGGCACTGCACACATCCTACGCAGAACACTTTCCATACAATAACCATCAGAGCATCACAACAAATCACAGCACATACCCAAGGCACACAGAGCTGCGCTCGGTATTGAAGTGAAAGCACGCTATAAAAATAAAACTACTGAATAATAATGATAATAATAATAATAAAAATAATGAAGATAGTGATGATGATGATGATTGATGATGATGATGATCTCCATATGCCCTGATGCAGTACCAGGTGGTAGCCCACATAACGTCTGATCTTAACTGATTGGAATTGTTATTATGTACGTTGTTTTGTCTTTGTGTGAAAGATGGACAACAGCAAATATTCTGCTCAATACCACAGATTTGTTTGCCATTTGTTGGACCTTAATTATTTATTTAGTTAGTTAGTTAATTTGGCTCAAAAGTAAATAGCAATGCCATGTAGGGGGACATGGAGTTAAGTACAGGGTGGTGTTCATGTAAAGAGTTCAGGCCACTTGAGGTCCAGGGAGGCTTTGAACAAAGCGGTCGTCGGCATCTTCACCATCTCGTCTGGCAGCTTGTTCCACGGATCCGCAACCCGGACGGAGAAAGCTCCTCTCCTTCGATTGAGATGAAATCGTCGCAGGTAGAGCTTTTCGGAATGACCCCGCAGCCGACGCTCCGGAGCAGGAGTGAAGAACACTCTTTCGAGAGGTTACGCTTCCCGCTTATGATTTGTGGGCGAGAATGAGATCACCACGGCGGCGGCGTTTTTCAAGAGAACAAAGGTCGAGCGTCCTCAGCCTTTCTTCGTAGGACAAATTTTTGAGACCATGAACATGCGGGTAGCCAGCCTCTGGACTCTTTCGAGGTACTGTATGTCTTTGAGGAGATAAGGAGAAGAGGCTTGAATCCCATACTCCAATATGGGTCTCACCAGCGTGACATAGAGTGGCAGGAATATGGCTGCTGTGAGCATTCCGAATGACCGTCGAAGCAAAAACAGAATTCCGCGCGCTTTGTTGGCAGCATGGACGCACTGGGCCGAAGGCGAAAAGGAGGAATCCACCAAGATACCCAGGTCCTTTACCTGATCGGTACTCTCCAGCAGCAGACGACCTGGCTCGAAATCAAGTTGAGTTGCAGGAGTAGAGCCGACAGGCAGATGACAGCACTTTGACACGTTCTGACACAGGTCCCAATCGTTAGACCACTTCCAAATTTGGTGGAGGCATCGACGAAGATCCTCTATACTACCGCGAGGAGCGACCAGTTTGATATCGTCGGCAAATAGAAGGGTGTGTTGCGTGAGGTCGTCGGGCAAGTCATTTATGAAGACTAAGACAACAAGGGCCCAAGCACTGAACCTTGAGGCACGCCACTGCTCGCACTGGAGACGTCGGACCGCGAACCATTAACTTGAACTTGGAAGGAGCGATCTGAGAGGAAGGCACCAACCCATCGTACAATATCCGGATGGAAACTATATGCTTGAAGCTTGACAAGTAGTAGGCGGTGGTTTACCGAGTCAAAAGCTTTGGCAAAGTCCAATAAAACGATGTCAACAGCATCACTATCATCGAGGATGCGCGTCACCAATTCTTCCATTACTAGTAAGTTGGTCAAGCATGATCTCTTCGGCACGAAGCCGTGTTGGGAATCAGTGATCGAGGCTGTGTTTAGGAGGTGGAGCATCATACTTTTCTTAAGGATGGTTTCGAACATCTTGCTGATTATTGATGTAAGGGAACCCGTCGGTAGTTAAGCGGGTCTTCGCGGCTCCCTTTCTTGAAAATTGGGCAGATTATCGCTGTTCTCCAGTCTGCAGGTATAACACCCGTCGCCAATGACATATTGAATAGTCGTGTTAAGGGCTCGCAGATGACCGGAGCCAACGCTTTGATAACCCGTGGGTGTATGCCGTCAGGGCTGTGACCCTTGTTGACATCGAGGCCTTGAATAACCCGTTTGACTTGGTCCCGCGTGATGATCAATCGAAGCATTGGAGGTACCGATCTATCAAATGGAGGGGGTTCACGACCATCATCTTGTTTGAAAATAGTTGAAAAAGCCTCGGCAAATAATTGACTCTGTTGATAAGGGTCCTCAATCGATACGCCTGTTGAGTCTACCAACGTTGCAATCTGGTTGTTCAAGCGGGAATTCCGCTGGACATGGGCAAAGAAGGTTTTTGGATTGCTACTGGCATTTGCCGCGATTTTGTATTCATAACTGAAGCGTTCTTTCTTTTCAATTTTCACGGCTCGGTCTCGTTGAGTTTTGTACACCTCAAAAGCTGCAGTCGAATCCAGATTTTTGAATTCAGCCCAAGCAATATCTCTGAGTCGACGTTCTCGTTTAACCTTCTTCGTCACCCAGGGCTTGTGTTTCTTCCTCTTGGGAAGTCCAACGGGAACTGCCTGGTCAGTCAAACAGATTACATATGCTTTGAGGGATGACCATAGTTCGTCAACTGAGGACAACGTCATCAGGGAACGCCAGTCCAGAAGCGCGGAAGCCTCGGTTAGAATTTCAAGATTAATTGCAGAGAAGACTCTACGTGGCAGCGAAGTAATCGTGGGCGTGGAAAAAGTTGTGTGCATGACGAACTTCAGGACCGCATGATCACTCTTGGCAAGAGGGGCGCACACAGATACGTCTGACACTGATCTTGGGGAGAATACCAGATCTAGCATAGATGCTGCTGCCCAGACCGATGCCTTGTCGGATATTCAACATGTTGCGATAGAAACAATCTTCAGCCACGTCAAGAAGGGCCTGGCCGAACCGGGAAGATGTTGTACAAATTGATGCGGGCCAATCGATCGTGGGAGCGTTGAAGTCGCCTAGTACCAAGCAGTCATGCGAAGCTGAAACGAATCTTATCGCTTCGAGTAGATGAGCATCGTCCTGGGGGTCGGCTAGAGGCGGCCTGTAGACAGCCAACACGGGCAGGCAAAACTCAGATAGGCTCAGCTTGCAATAGACGGCATCGAATTTGGTTGTAGGTTGAGCATTTGTGGGTAGAATACCGCAGGACGGTTTGTGCTCAGACTTAACATACACAGCAACACCTCCACCTCGCCTTTTTCCTCTGTCACATCTGAAAAGGACGTAGCCCTGCAGGTGGATCTCTGAGTCCTTTACTGCTGGAGTCAGCCATGTCTCGGTGATAGCTATCACATCAGGGGAGTCGCGTAGGGCCAGTGTAAATAGTTCACTGAACTTTGGGAATAAGGAGCACGAGTTGGTGTAGACGATGCTGAGCTGTGAAGTCTGAGGGGCGGGAGTTGGGGAACAAGCAGAATAAAGGGCATCAGAGATAGCATCGTTGACGGGGGTATCAACTTCACTTCGATTTGCCCTCACATCACTTTCCCTGTCAGCACTACAGCATGGGACCAGAGGTAGGACTTGATTATCTGTCCATCTTGGATTCGTAAACCCTTCTCTCCCATTTGTTTCCTCATCTTTAGCTCATCTTTTCCTCATCTATCAGGTTCCTCCGGCGAATTCTCTCTCTTAGTGAGTATTCCTCGCGAAAACCCATATTGGGGTCCTCCCAGGCATGCGTCTGAGCTCTGTTCAGAAAGACTGAAGCCTCCCGATCAGAAGAAAAGATTACCCTTATTGGGCGTGGTCTAGTATCTGCGGTTGGGTTCGCTTGGAATCTTCCTAGCCGAGCGACCTTAAGAACACTGACATTTTCGTTCACAGAGAACAATTTTCCAACCAAAACGGAAACAAAATTAATGTCATCTTTTAGGCGGTTTATGCCTGTATCACAGGTGGATTCAGCCTTGCCATATATTATTGCCGATCTTGAGTGGGCAAAAAGTTCTCTACTATGAGCTGCGGTATTCGATTCTTCATTGGAGGATTTCGAAAGGGTGGTTTCATAGCCATCGGACTTATGTCGGCCTGTGGGGTCGATCGGAATGGATTTAGTGGTCATAATTTTCCCGCCTGGTTCGGAAATGCACTGCCTCTTCTTCGGTTTGGGGGAGCACCACTCCCTAGATGAACCCACATCGAGATCGTTCAGAATTGGTTGAGCAATGGCATTAATGGGAAGGACAAGTGAAGGAGAATCCAAACAGATTTTATCGTGATCAGGTTTCATAGCCAAATCTGCCCCTCTGGAGTTTTGACTACGTTTCTTCTTTTGGGGAGAACAACGGTCTTCAGGTGGGTTTGAGTCTACGCTCCTCGAACTAGGTTGGGGAACCTCCGGGACCGAAAAGGCAGATGAGGAAGAATCCGCACAGGAACGATCATGTGCAGGAACGACCGCCGGTTCCTTCGCCTTCTTTGGCCGCTTCGATTTTGTTCCCTTCGGTTTGGACGTCTCCAGGGAAGAAATCAAGGGTGACCCTGCGTCAACAGGAGACCGTTTATCGTGGTCAGGTTTCATAGCTAAATCCGCCCCACTGGAGTTTTGACGACGTTTCTTCTTTTGGGGAGAACAACGGTCTTCGGGTGGGTTTGAGTCTACGCTCCTCAAATTAGGTTGGGGAACCTCCGGGACCGAAAAGGCAGATGAGGAAGAATCCGCATTTGAGCATGTTCATTTGTAGCTGACCATATATCTATCTCTGATCACGAGCAAAAGTAGTGGGGGAGCATCATAGCCATGTGTTGAGAGGGATGCTTTGAGGGTTTGGATAATTCACCTCGGAAACATGGGTGTTTCGTTCAACATCCTTAAACAATCCTTATTCAGAGGCCTTTTGAGCGGGATGGGCTACTCGACCTGAGGTAAATTCTAACTGGGCCCCACCTGCAAAATCATGTGCTGTTAATCTTGATATGAGATCACCATGTCGCACACATATGATTGTGATGGATATGCCTAGCGTGCCTTTATCAGACAGGTAGTCATGATGGTTATGTTGGGCGTCCTTGAGAGCATGCGCTGCTCTCTCACTCAATAATAACAATTATAGTAACAATAAAATAACTGTAGAATAATAATGAACAAAATAAGATAATAATAAAACAATAAAATATGTAATTTGATCATAACAATAATAATAATAACAATAGTAGTAGTAGTAGTAGTAGTAGTAGTTATAGTAGTATTGGAAGTAGTAGTAGTAGTAATAGTAGTAGTAGTAGTAGTAGTAGTAGTAGTAGTAGTAGTATTGGTAGTAGTAGTAGTAGTAGTAATAGTAGTAGTAGTAGTAGTAGTAGTAGTAGTGGTAGTAGTAGTAGTAGTAGTAGCAGTATTTAGTAGTAGGAGCTGCAGCATATTATTATTATTTTTCTTTTTTTATTATTATCACCATCACCACCACTACCATTGTTGGAGGAGGAAATAGTTGGGTAGCACTTTGGTGAATAGATCACATATTCTACAGGTCCATAAATAGATTCGGCAGATAGTGGAGAGGTCAGCCATAATGACAAAACAATCTTCGCACCCTTTGGGTCAGCAGAGGTCAAATGTGTTTACTACTACCAGTGGCCACTTAGAGCGCTGTCTTGAAAAGAAGCAATTCAACCTGTTCTCTTTGAAACTACTAGTAGAAAAAAACATCAACAATATATATATATATACACACACATATATACACTGACACACATATATATACTGATATTCACGTCATTGAATTTTTAAATTTCTGTGTTTAATTGTGTTGTTGCAATAAAAGGTGTGTTTACGTATTTGGGTAAAATTTTAAAGTTTTCTTGAGATGTTCGTTTGTCTTTCCAGTTGGAGAATACAGTAGGACTTTTGGAATGAAAAGGATGTTTACATTTTCCCATACTCAGTGAGAGTCAAAAAGAAAAGAAAACAAGTTGTAGGTAGTAAAGTTTTAAGATTTACTAAATACGATCTTTTGTATGACCGCACAGAGAGAAACGGTAGTGTTCTTGGAATAAAAAGGAGGATGATGTTTACATTTTCGAATACTCAGAGAGAGAGGAAAGGATAAATATTCACACAGTATTTGTAGATATTAAAGGTTTTAAAGCTGATCGTTTGTGTGTTCGAAAGCTGTAGGTATGTAAGTTTCCAAACTTATTTTATTTTGAGGTAGATTTAAAATATTCAGAGAAAATTGTAGATATTCCAGTCTTTGGGTATAGTGGGAGGACGGACTTTTTAATTTCTTGTTCTTTTGGAATTATTCTTTTCTTTTTAAATGTTTTGCTATGGTTTAAGTTTTTGTACTTGTAACCTTGTGGCTATATGTGGCTTCATTCATTCGCAACAAACTCGCCACAGACTTCCATCTATTTCCATATACATCATGTAAAAGGCATTTACTCTCCACCCTTATTTTCCCCTTAAGGTGGTGGATGAGATAATTGGCCAGTCCAAGGCTGGAGAGGAATGTGTCTGTTACGATTCCTTTGACGTGGATCTTCCATACTGCTTCTTTCGCTATATACCTTCTTTGATAAAAAAGCTAGGAGTAACAATCTTTACAATCGATTCGGAAGACAGTTGTAGTCTCCCCAACCGTGACAGCAGATGTTCAACGTAAACCCACATCGCAGAGAATTTCGGGTATTGCACAATTGCGTGAAGAACGGTTTCCGGACTGTTCGCATCCTGAGCACATGGGTGAGCAAGCAGGCACCATGCTTTGCGAGTTTATCGCGAACTGGTAAGACTCCTCGGTAATACCGCAAGGCCAGGGATTCTTGGATGTTATCCGAAAGTCCCGGCAGTAGACACAGCGCTTTACAAGAGGACTTCTACCCCTCCGCAAACAGTGGAAGAGAAATCGCTCTAACTTCATCAGCCACGAACGGGGCCAAGGCACAACGGTTAAGCGGCTGGTAATCACAGAAGCGATAAACACTCCTGCGACCCCTGCTCTTTCTTTCAGTGATAGCCGCCGCTCAGACCAGTTCTGAGTTAGGTGGGTCACCCTGCTCGTCACCTCGCTCCCTTTGTTTCTCTAACTGGAGGTTTGGACCAAACCAAACCCCTAGCATTTTAACTGGCGCTACGACGTTGTTGGAACGTATTGTCTTGCTTCTCCCGGTGGGGTTGGATAGTGAGGTTCGTTTCCTTCCTTTTCTCGAGTATATATCTCACCCTTCACCTTTGACTCCTTCCACATCCTCTGTTTCATTTTCAGATGTTTCTTCACTTGGTACTTCATAAGTTTTAATTTCCTTTTGTTTTTCGAAATCGCAGCTTATTCGTGGGGAGGTTGGAACTCGACCCTAATGTGGCCTTTTTGACCACACTTGTAGCAACGAGGCTTCTCCATCTCTACCGTGACTCAGAGCTTGGTCTTCCCCATCTGTATATTTTCTATAATATTTTCTAAATCAGCCGGGGCAGCCTGTATGATCATTTCGAAGACTTGCCCTTGCCAATTCTCCAGTCCCTGCGCTGAGGTTTCGAGAATTGTGATCTTATCCTCCAAAATGTTTATTATGGCTGTCTCCAGCCAAACGGGGTCTACTCCGGGTGGTATGTCTCTTAATCTTGGATGTCCGTCCTCCAAGATAAGTAGGTAGGAGTACCACCTCCATCGTTTTTAAAGGTGTTGTCGATGCTTGTTTTGCCTTTTCCTCGGTTTTGTAACGGATTTCTATTGTGGCATACTTCACTTCTCTTGTGACGTATGCCACGTCGTTCCAAACTAGACGAAGGCACAGCTCCACCACCACTTTACTTGTATTATCCAACTTTTTTGCTTTGGTCACCAATGATTTGTATATCACGGTGCACCACAGTGCATTATGCGTCATTTCGCTGGAAGAGGTAATCACTGTCTCGCTCCCCTCCCTTTTCGTCTTACCTTTGTATTTTCGGAGCTCATCGCTTCCACAATTGCTGCCGCAAAGTTGCTGTTTAAAACTGTGCTGCATTCTCCCGCTTCACACAAGACGGAGGAAGTTACTAAAGGAATGCCACAACCAGAAAATAAGTGTTTAAGAAACACTCAACAAAAGTTCAACAACGTAATAATTCAACAGTGCAAATTCAAAAAATTAACCATAAATTATCCACAGATCATACACCAAACCTTTCGAACAACGCGCAAAAAAATTAACGATCAACTCGGTTAGAGATGATTGTAACATTTTCTTTATTCGCCATAAAGGCGTAACACAGAAGGTACAGAACAAAGACAGACAAAACATCATAAAGAGGGACATAACATACAAAACGATGAAAGAAATGAATACATAACAAATAAGGGTGAACGCCTTACATGAGCCCCCACTCTCAGGCAGTCACGTATTATATGTTCATTATATGTAAAATGAATGAAATTATTAATCGTTAGAAAAATTTACTTAGTCCTTTTTTTTTCTTTTACCATACAAAATATGGCGTAAGTTCATTATACTCCACCACCGAGAGGAAGGAGCAAAACCTCACCTCCAACCCCAGTAGATTTGAATGTTTTTTTAATGTTGCGTGACTTTTTTTTATCAATTAAGATGCATTTTGTGTCTGGCGTAAAGTCATTGGTTAGTTTGACTCTAATAATGTTTTTTAATTTTGTAATTTTTATCGTTTTCTAGGGATGTAATTTTCTGTATGTCATTAGGTAGGCTATGTGATTTGGCGGGGTTTGTTTGTGTTGTGTGTCTGCATGTGAATGCTTGGTGGGAGATTCTGAGCAGTTTTTTAGAGCATGATACAGTGATGTGTGCTGTGTGGGTGCGTTGTTCTCTAGGGTTGTCTGTATTTCGTTTGTTTGGCGTGTCTTGTTTTGCGTACAACTCATCTTTTTTTTACATTGTTGTGTTTTATACAATAGGAGATGGGAGGTTTCCTTTCTACTATCACCGTCAGTTTTATATCGTCTGGCAACTCGATAATTTCGGTGACCTGGATAATTAATTCTAGGCCAAACCCCACAATTCAACTATTGTGTTCGTGTTGCCTGAACAACTCTTGCCTCTTCCATTGTACAGTGGAGTGCTTAAATGCCACCTCTTTGGAGGCAAATCTTACCTTCACTGTACCGTATCTCCTACCTCTGGTGCAGAAAGAGATGTCACCTCTTATTGTGTCCAAGTACTTTTCTATGGCATCCTCCGGTACCATCTCAATCTTTTTTTCGGCAAATACAGTGTCCTGTACATCACCGTTCTTCTCCTTACTTTTTCGGTTGTTTCCTCCGGAGGGGTCAACTTTACGCTCTACCTTTCCCTTTATATAAATGGCATGCAGTCAGACAATGCTTTCCAGTCAATGATAATCTCTTGAATTTCCAACAGTCTCACTGTTTCCATTTACAGCTCGCACTCCCTCGCGCTCGACATAACATTTCAGACATTTTTTCTACCCCAAATGGAGGAAATTATACAACAAAAAACACAAGCCTGCTGAACAAGCTATGTGTTTTTAACAAACAGCAGCAAATTAAATAATAAATTACAACAATTTCAACAATTCACAATACTGGTCAGACGCCTTGAAACAAAATCACACTAACAAGGCTAGGGGATGATTGTAACAACGGTAAAAAGAAATTATCAATGTCAATTTATTGATGCATTTGGGAAAGTATATGTCTGTATTATCCGAAAATTGCAAAACTCAACAGAAATCTTGTAAAAATTCTTCTTGGTTCAAAATGTTGCTTACTAAAAGAACAAATTCAAGTAGATTAATGATAGGAAAGTTATATAACTATGGAAGGTGTTTATATATTGAATAATAACCCTGTAGGTGGTCATATACTCAATAACATAGATATATTGAAAAGCAACGATAAAACTTGACTATTTTTTTTGAAAATCTTAAAGAAATTGGAAAATAATATTAAGAAATTATGAAATAATATAACAGATAATTAAAATTTTATGAAAACAAAAATCTCGTAAAAATTCTATTCAACCAGATATTTTTATATCAACATGTTGCTGTGTGTCATTTTTCTATTCTTTGTGTGTTCAAGTCAAAGACTGCGATAACACGAATGCAAAATTTTATCGGCATTGAGTTCAATTCGGACACATCTCTGGAGTGCCGTAAAGACACCGACAGTTCGTGGCCAGCTGGTAGATTTCATCAAAACAACATCCCGCAAGCCTACAAATTCCAGACAACCTTTTCTATACGCCTAAATCAGATAGTCCACCAGAGCAGACGACAAAACAATTGGTATTTAGTTATAATATTTTCTGTGTCTGCCATTATCCATGACTAATAAATTATTTAAAGCGCTTCTGAAAGTTGGATAACACCTTCATTTTGTCACAAAAGTTCAGTAACGTAAAGTCCACAGCAATATCGAAGACTATATTGTAAGGCCAAATTTGCACGCCCTATTATGCTTTGCGTAGTGTACTGCCAACTTTTGTACATTAACCTTTCTCAGTGCATTGTCCGCCGTGTATATATGATTGCTTTCGTTTAAATTTTCATATTTTCGTCCATATTCTTTTTCGCTTTGCTCATTAATCAGTTATACGATTATTCCGAATTCCTTAACGTGAAAAACTTATACACTACACGAAATACAACCACGTACACACACACACACACACACACACAAACATCCACGTGCAAGTACAAACACAAACATGTACGCACAAATGTATACCCGCACGCAAAAGACACACAAGCACGCATTAGCACACCAAGACACACACGCACACAAATGTATACCTATTTATATATATATATATAATATATATATATATAAACAATAGGAGAGATATCCGGCGTTGCTCAAGATTAAAATGGCATAACTTGTATACATATATTACTGTTATGTTGAAACAGTTGATACGTGAGAGTGCAGCGTTGACGACAAATCAGTTGTGGAGTAATAGGTGGGTTAATTCGACTAAATGACAGGTCATGCGTTCGTTTGGAAGATTCCATGCTCTAACCTGTCATGGAAAATTGGAGGTGGGGTAATGTGATTTCTTAACACACTGAAAAGCTGTCAATGGATACAATCTCCGTAGCGGCAGTCGGCGCTGCGTCAAATACAACCCATCATATGAAGTTTTGATACCTCCTTCGTATAAAATTTGAATTAAATCGGTTGGGTACTTCTCGAGGTTTAGGGATTCACACAGATACACAGACACACACACACATTCTCATTTATATATATATGTATATATATATATATATATATATATATATATATATATATATATAAGGTTGTTACCTAATGAATGATGCCCCAAGAAATTAGTAATTTAAATTGGTATTATTTACTAATTTGAAAAAAAAAAGGAATAAAGGCATTATAAATTTTTAAACGTGAATTGTCAACAGAAAAGCTTTTATCCAACAATTTGGAAAACAATTTCATATCTAATAGGAGGCATATTAATTTTCTAAGTATATACTTTGGCCTTATTTGAACTCCTTATCGAATCATAATAGTGCGGTAAAAATTGTTCCATGATTTTTTACTAGTACGTATTTATACACAAGAAGAGTGGTTTTCATAAAATTTTCATTATCTGTTAAATTATTTCATAATTTCTTAATATTATTTTCCAATTTCTTTAAGATTTTCAAAAAAAAATAGTCAAGTTTTATCATTGCTTTTCAATATATCTCTGTTATTGAGTATATGACCACCTACAGGGTTATTATTCAATATATAAACACCTTCCATAGTTATATAACTTTCCTATCATTAATCTACTTGAATTTGTTCTTTTAGCCCACTTGTTTTAACCATTTAGTTTTCTAATTTTGGTTTGGTCTATATTCACTCGATGAAGCAGGTTTGAGGAGACTGTACTTCAGTGAAGCAGTTCTAATAAAACCAAAACTTTTTTTCTCGTTTTATGTTTAATCTGACTGCTAAAAAAATCTATAATTTGACCCAAATTAAGTAAATATAAACAATTGCAGCATGTAATGTGTTTATAAGCCATTTAATAAACACAAAAAAACCGTTAGATTCACAAAGAACCGTTAGGCGCAGGAGTGGCTGTGTGGTAAGTAGCTTGCTAACCAACCACATGGTTCCGGGTTCAGTCCCACTGCGTGGCAACTTGGGCAAGTGTCTTCTGCTATAGCCTCGGGCCAACCAATGCCTTGAGAGTGGATTTGGTAGACAGAAACTGAAAGAAGCCTGTCGTATATATGTATATATATATGCGTATGTGTGTTTGTGTGTCTGTGTTTGTCCCCCTAGCATTGTTTGACAAACGATGCTGGTGTGTTTACGTCCCCGTCACTTAGCGGTTCGGCAAAAGGGACCGATAGAATAAGTACTGGGCTTACAAAGAATAAGTCCCGGGGTCGATTTGCTCGACTAAAGGCGGTGCTCCAGCATGGCCACAGTCAAATGACTGAAACAAGTAAAAGAGTAAAAGAGTAGAGAGTAAAGAGATTCACTTCAACATTTAAATTTAATTTGTCAAAATATTTTCGTCGCTTTGAGACCGCGACCTGTTCACTGACAAAACATCGTGCTGTAAATATAAGTAAATATAATTAAATATAAGTAAATATAAGTAAATATAATTTTCAGTGAAATGAAGTATTTAAAATATCTATTATTTTTTATAATGTCATTATTTATTCTCATTATTTCTGCAATAAACTAAGAATTGGTGATAGGCTTTCTTCAGACATTCATTATATTTGGAAGCACTCCGTCGGTTACGACGACGAGGGTTCCGGTTGATCCGATCAACGGAACAGCCTGCTCGTGAAATTAACGTGTAAGTGGCTGAGCACTCCACAGACACGTGTACCCTTAACGTAGTTCTCGGGGATATTCAGCGTGACACAGAGAGTGACAAGGCCGGCCCTTTGAAATACAGGTACAAAAGAAACAGGAAGTAAGAGTGAGAGAAAGTTGTGGTGAAAGAGTACAGCAGGGATCACCACCACCCCCTGCCGGAGCCTCGTGGAGCTTTAGGTGTTTTCGCTCAATAAACACTCACAACGCCCGGTCTGGGAATCGAAACCGCGATCCTACGACCGCGAGTCCGCTGCCCTAACCACTGGGCCATTGCGCCTCCTCATTATATATAGCTATACAGGGGATGCAGATACTTGAGACAATTGATATCCAGTCATAAATCTACACGGGGGCTCCATTTACTGTCACGGGCTGGAAGAGTCTGCAGTTTTTAAGGTGTGCATATGTATGTTTGTGGGAACGCTAGAGTAGACCAATCAGCCGGGTATTTATGAGCCGGGGCTGATGAAGAATGAGCATATGTATTGGCGTGTATAGACTTTTATATGTATATCTCTTTATCCCATAAAATACTATAGTCACCAAATGTCTATTTAAATCCTCCATTGTATAATTACGCTTTATCTCTTCGCATCACATATGGTTGTCTTTTCATTTTATTACTTTATTTAATTAATTTCGTTATCAACGCAAGCATAGTCCCTGATTGACCTGCTTATTGTTTACTTATTTTAGTTTTATTTTTGATTATCATGTATTTTATTTATGATTAATTATAAAGAGGTTCAATACCTATAAAAGAACTGAACTTCATTTTACATTCTAAGTCAATCTAAATCTTGATTTCCCCAGTACATCTCCGGCTACAGGCAAATAATGAACTGCATTATAATCGAAATAAGCGAAACCAAGTTTAATGAACGAGGTACCTATTGAAGCATCACCTGACGCGGAAAAACTGCACCGAATGATGCACGACAAATACTTGTAGAGAACCTCACCTGAGAGGGACCGACGCATGATGGGTCGAAATGAATGTTGTGATCAATAAAGTATCTGGTGAGTTCCATATTCTTCTACTCTCGTATGTTACACACACACACACACACACACAGACACACACACACACACGTGTGCTACTCTGCATCATGAGTCACTATTAGTGACAACTGAATTTTTCCTTTTCGGTTTTATATTACGTCTAACCACCTTCGTTATTTTATAATTTTCACAATACCATTTTGCTGAACTATCCATTGATTCATGTTGTAAATATTACATATTGCCAGGTAGGATTTAGCTTAACCATGGGCGATGAAGCACTTACTACCGATGAGTCTTAATTGCAAGTGAAACTTGCTTGCCAGTATAGTGATCTAGCTCGGTGTGTGGAAGTTATTCCCCCTGCCTGTATATAGGCATGTGTTTTTTTGTGACCATAAACTTTTGTTTCTAGCAATGTAAGTGCTACCTTGCACCCTGAATTTCTATTAACGGCAATCGAATTTTTCCTTTCTGGTTTTATATTGCCTCTAGCCACATTCGTCATTATGTATATATATATATATATATATATATATATATATATGTATGTATGTATGTATGTATGTATGTATGTACGTATGTATGTATGTGTATATATATATATATATGTATGTATGTATGTATATATATATATATATATAAATGCATATGCATGTAAACATTCTAGCTGCACACTAGCACAGGAGGAAAATTTCTGTGCACACATATACCGTAATACTTCACAGACACACGCACAGGGACATTTGCAAATCACGTATAATTTACTAACTCTCTTCTCCTCTTTGTTTTCTATATATGAAATCTCCTTCTGTATCGCCTCCGTTTACCTGACTTCCGCCAACATTGCTGTAGATGAATATATATCTAGCAAAACCTGAAATCCTAGTAAAACAAAATTTATTGTCAATGATCTCTTGTGCATAAACTAGATAGATCGATAGACAGACAGACAGAGAGACAGATATATAAATAGATAGATAGCTATATAGATAAATAGATAGATAGATGGATAGATATATAGATAGATGGATTGATATATAGATAGATAGATAGATAGATGGATAGATATATAGATAGATAGATAGATAGATAGATAGATAGATAGATAGATAGATAGATAGATGGATAGATATATAGATAGATAGATAGATAGATATATAGATAGATGGATAGATATATAGATAGATGGATAGATATATAGATAGATGGATAGATATATAGATAGATATATAGATAGATGGATATATGGATAGATATATAGATAGATAGATAGATAGATAGATAGATAGATAGATAGATAGATAGATAGATTGTTGGAATGATTGATAAACAGACACAGATAATGTGTAGGTGCCTATGTATGTGTGTACACATTTGCATACACCATCAGAGGTGAACGCTTCCTTTAGAAGCTTCAAATATATGGCTTATACCCTTAATAAAATCTCACAACGGATTGATGTCTAAAGACTGTCACTTCCGACAGAAAAATAGAAAGGTAATGTCCTAACCTCAGTTAAAATAGCAGCATACACCCGATACTCAGGTGGAAAGGTTCAAAGAAACATTATAAATGTCAGCAAGCTCACCAACTTTTATACAGATTTTTAACCGGGTATCTCAAGACGTTTAATTTTGAAATCAAGTGAATGGGGAAAATATTGACCAGAGTTAGTGAAGTTGAAAAGAATATTGAATATGCTTGTTATAAGCCAATACAGAGATATTGGTTGCATAAATCCAGTAAGCCTAAAAAAAATAGACATAAATCAGACAGGTTATAGATTTACATTGCATAAAAATTCTTCAAAGAATTCGGCTTCAACATCAATATAACAAGAAATATGTACACAGTGAACTTCCTTTCATCAACTTCGATCTGTCTTGCTGCTAATACCAACATCAAATTAATATAAGGCAAGTGGTTTTGATTTGTCCGTCGCTGTGAGTATGTCTTGGGATTTGTAAGGGTTCAGAAGAAAATTGACGTATTGTGTGTCGCATGAATGTAGCGGTCAGGCATGTTGAGCGGAAGCTTAGGCCTGGGGATTACTTGGTGTAGTTATCTTGCTCAGGCATTTGAGGTAACGACATTAAGTGTATTTAGTTATGTTTCTGTAGTATCAGGTCTTTGTTATTGCTAATTAATTTTTGTTATATTATTTGTTACATACAATGATGTCTCCATGATAATGTCATTAGGGGAGTGTGCAGGAGATACCGGTAATATGTAATCGGGGTGGGGGGGATGTTTGCTACAGTCGATAGGGATCTGCATGTATTTATTAAATCAATACGATTCGTACAGCTGGTTATATCTACAGGAGGCGCAATGGCCCAGTGGTTAGGGCAGCGGACTCGCGGTCGTAGGATCGCGGTTTCGATTCCCAGACCGGGCGTTGTGAGTGTTTATTGAGCGGAAACATATAAATATCCACGAGGCTCCGGCAGGGATGGTGGTGATCCCTGCTGTACTCTTTCACCACAACTTTCTCTCGCTCTTACTTCCTGTTTCTGTTGTACCTGTATTTCAAAGGGCCGGCCTTGTCACTCTCTGTGTCACGCTGAATATCCCCGAGAACTACGTTAAGGGTACACGTGTCTGTGGAGTGCTCAGCCACTTACACGTTAATTTCACGAGCAAGCTGTTCCGTTGATGGGATCAACCAGAACTCTCGTCGTCGTAACTGACGGAGTGCTTCCACACTATATCTACAATGTTTTTCTAATGTATTGTTTTTCTCTATAAATGACTATTTGTCTTTCACAATATGTAAGTGCTACCCTTATCAGTTTTTGTACGTTTATTATCACAACTCCATCATGGATTGAGAGTTCAGTTTTATTAACAGGGCATTTTGAATTTTAGACGTCTTAAGATAGGTTTGTTAAACACTATGAAATTCCTGGGTTAATATTATGCGTGATGATAATGTTTTTCTTTCTGAAAATGTTTTCTTATGGCGTTAGTGCTAATATATAATATTTTAAACTTCTTTGGTGTACGATTATATGATTTACTTTATGTATATAATACTAGTGATTGCTATATGTACTCGGTGTAGAACTATGATTTTGAGAGGTAATAGTAACAGTTCTGGTGGTTAATGTTATTGCTACACTTCAGTTTTATATGAAGATTTGTTACATGACGTTTTTTGATTAGATGTCTATGTGTTTCGACAACAACGATTTAATTTTTTGGAGATTCTAAAGTCCATTTCATGCAATATTGTCATTTTTAGATTTTATTCATATGCAAGGTCCGACCATGTGTTGTCTTTCGTATATTCATCGTACAACGATATTCCTTTCGCAAAAATCCTTTGTTGTACAGCATGTCTGACACGTCCAGACTCCGTTTCTTAACATCAAGGCAAATTTTTAGATTCATTGTCTTAAATTTCCAATTGGGAGGAGGACTATGTAGAATCTATTTTAGCGTTGTTGATAACCTTAGCAACAGAAATTTGCAAGCATAAAAGCTTGTACAGTCTTTCATATATTCCTAATTCATATAGTGACATTTCTTGATCGACCAAAATAGTGTTTCTGTGAAAATATATTTTGTAGGTATGAAAACTCAACTAAACTGTATGAGAAATATTTCATTTCCAGTTATAAAGAACTCCATTATTTTGCATCTCCCTGGAACATGATTTCAAATTCATTGGTATTTTTTTCGCACATATATAGATTTTATTTTACATAATTTTCGGTGTTGCACTTGTTTGGCAAGTGAAGTGTTATTTCCTATAAACATATACATGAATGCATGTATCTATACACACTCACAGACAGGAAGCAATATTGGGGAATATAAAATTGGAAGAGAGAAATAAATAAAGACTACTAGCTTTTTATATTAAACATTATTCAAGCAACACTAATTTCACATATGTATATCCGTTCGTGACTGTCGCTTGAACATAGCTTTCTCTTCAGTACGGCAGATTAAATCTTGTCTCAGTTTCATAGTTTATATTTACAATACTTTATTATAGGCAATAATTCCTTCTGTATGGACATGTCAGCAACTACAAAAAGCACAATATTATTATCAGACCCCATGAAATATAATGTGTCATGTGAAATAAATAATTTACGAACGTTTCACTTCATTTGTTTATTTTTGTGATGTTTTAAAACTATTCCAAACTATCTAGTCACAAGATACCTTAACAATTTTCCCCATATATTTACGCTGGTTAAGGAAATATTCAGTATTTATTTCTTCGCATCAAAAAGAAAAGTTTTAAGAGAAAGCTGTTTCAGTGTAAAAAACAATATATTCCCATTTATTAATTCCTTGTATCAGAGATTTTACATTCTCTCTTAAAACTTTTGGTTAAAGTTAATATGTTGCTGCAATCATAAACAAAGTAGAGTAATTTAAAATAGGAATAAATTAGAGTATTTGTTTTCAATTTAGTAGTTTAATTTATAACATTAATGGTTGATTATTTGTATCCTTAAAGTCGCATTGACATGCAGTACAAATTTCATCATTAAAATAAATACACCCAACGGTCCACTCATATTTTATGATGTCTGACCGGTTCCTTTAATTGTCTCTTTAACCGTCTCTTCCACACTTTTATGAGTTTCATATTAGTTGCATATTCCTGGAGTCGTTTGCAATTTTTTTCATAATTTATTGAAGCTTCTCCCATGTGATTCCAAACCAAAATGATAATCAGTCCCTTATTAATTTAGTCTGCATGACATAAATAAGATATTCCATTGGGAGAATTCTGATGTCTGATATTTACATGTCCCAGAGTTTTCTACGACAGCATATTAATTTTAAACTAATACCATTTATTTTCGCTTAAATTAACTTTTCTGTAACAATTCATATTAAACTTCTAAGTTATAACTGTTGTTTTTTAAAAGGTTAGACGACACTATAATTTGAGGAATCTAGAAACCAATTTTGTAAAGCATTTGTTACACTTTTCCAACAATCCTGTGGGCCATATGCAACTGGCAATCGGCTGCACAGCCTTTTACACCTGTTGGGATAGCCACTGTAACGTTTCGCAATGGTTACGTCAATGCGGAATGCAGTCAATGGCCGAAACGAGTAAAAATAGAAATGGATTGAAAGCAGCATTGAAGAAGTATCGAAACTGGATTAAGAACGAGGACAGGATTAAATCAAAGTGACGAAACCTCATCTCACTTCAGAATAAGACTTCTTTAACAGACACAAAAACTGCTTTTCAGAAGACAATGTATTGAATGGTAATATTTTCTTTCCCTTCTCTATATCATGATGACTTTTCGAGAGAAATAAAAAAATGCTCCAAGTGGAAAAGAATTTATTCACAAAATTGAATTTCAGAAATGTATATATTCTTTTAGTTTCTTCAGCTATAAAGCTACAGATATTTCAATTCAAATACGTGAAGGTAACAATAAATTCACATAACTAATTGCTGCAAGCTAATTTGATACGTTCATTTTATCCGCTTTTTCTAATGATTCAGTTAATATGATGTCTTCTGCTTTAATTATTCTTTCTGTTCAAGACACAAGGCAATATTACATTTTGGAAGAGTTGACAGCTGATGATAAAAACGTCAATGCTTGTGTGGAAATTATTTTATTGCCCCCAGAAAACTAAAGTTAAAATACATTTTAGCGAAATTCGAAATCAAAATTACATGTTCTCCGACTCTACCGGTTTACCCATTCCCTGCCTACTATCGACTTCATTAATGAATAAATTAGAAGTAATTGTGGGTTAGGTATTGAATAGAGAGCTATATTCTACATCGTGGTGATTAAACATAGCTCCAAACGAAACGATAATTGAATTTAAGACTGAAAAATAAAACGTATCTAACCAGTGCCCTTGATGTTTGACTCATTTATTGCCATATACAATTACGAAATGTACAACGGCAGTTAATATAAGATTTAAATTTAATCCACTTTCATAGCTACACGAAGATAGCCTTTGTGCAGCATGTAAGCTACTGGGAAAGACTCAAGAGATTACATCTCTATTCCTTGGAGCGTAGGCGAGAAAGATATGCCATAATATACATCTGGAAGATCCTGGAAGGACTTGTCCCAAACTTTGGCATCGAGAGTTACACAAATGCCAAAACTGGGCGCCACTGCGTGGTGCCTAGGACTCCAAATTTGCCTTCAAGATGTAGGACAAGATACCGTGATAGCCTGGGCTTCCGAGGTCCACAGCTCTTCAATATCCTCCCGAAGAACCTAAGAAACCTGCATGGGGTGGATGCAGATGTCTTTAAAATGAAACTGGATCTCTTCTTGTCAGGTATCCCAGATGAACCAACTTCACGGCAGGAGGTGCAGATGAGGGCAGCTGCATCGAACTCTCTCATGCACCAAATGGCAGTTGCTAAAAAGTATTCGTGAAGTAAAACCATGTAGCAACACCAAATGGCGGTGCCCCAGCATGGCCACAGCTCGTAAGCTGAAACTAGAATCAATCAATCATATGTTCGCTTTAGATTTTTGCTACCTATGCCTACAAAGTATATTTGAGCACAAAAACATGCATCAGTCTAAGTAAATGTTGAGAAGATGATTATGAGATTATGAGAAAATAAGAAAACTAAGTTGGAATATTCCATGAAAAATAAAATAATTTTCTCTGATATTCACAAATCCAGATTCACATCAGATGTACGAATAATACATAACCATTTCTACTAGGGATCGGTATGCATAGTATTAAAGATCAGTTCTTTTGACAATGCATAGTATTAAAGATCAGTTCTTTTGACAAGTGAACTGAACTATTTTTTATAACCCACAGTATATAACTGAAAAATGCTACCTAGTGCACACCATTTTACATTGAATTGCAGAAAAGAACTGCAATGTCTATTCCGGAGAAATGAAGAATACAAATACTGCAATTAGATACTTCCTAACTAAGCACGGATCGTTATAGATGGGTCAGGAATGCTGACATTATATTGTTTGTGGAAGAGAGGTAATCTTTACTCGTCGTAGAACCTAACGAATGAAATGGACCTGTTCGACCAGATCTTGCTTTAATGACATCAAGAACAAAACAGTATGTGTAAGAGTTATATTGTAAATGCTTAACAATATGAAGTAAACTACAATTATAATTTATACTGCTGGAATTTACAGTAGGTAGATTAAACATTTTATGTATGTGAAGTAGTCAAGCCAAGGCATGGCTGTGGTGACAGGCTCCGTTCTACTAAAAAATGCCTCTCGTGGCAAGCGCCCCAAATCACCACTGTTATCCAAGTCCAATTGCTGGCCTTCTCGTTCATCTGGAGAAACAATTTCTTGGTATTAATGCTTTTGCTAGATGGATAGCGTTAGCCTCAAAAGAATTTTTCGTGAAGGAAAATGCAAACGCTGACTACAAATGTATGCTGCCTTGTGACAATACCCACCCATGGGAGAGGCTTCATAAGTAAACCTGAAGTAGAACTCCAGAGCTGAAATGTCTAAAGCAGCCCAAACTCATTTTCAATATTTCCTGGTAATTACCTCACTAGATTTCATGAAATCTTAGGGATGCAAATAAACTACTTTGTGGCAGGGAACAACTCAGCCAAGCAAAGCAGGACGAGAAAATAAGGACAAAAAAATAAGCAAGCAGCAATCACGTTAAAATGGTGCAATATACGGACACGATATATTTTAGTGATTAACAATGAACTGTTAAAATTTTGAGTGTATACAGCAACCCTACAAGGGCATACCCTGCAGAATTGAGAACTCTATGAAACAGACACTATTATTTATAACAGGCTTAATCTAGATTAGAGATTAGAGTGTTGGTTTTGTTGTTAGAAACTTATTACTAAGGATGAATCCCATCGGGGAAGAGCCCATGCTCATTTTCTAACTTCGATTCCATACGACTATTGAAGCTCTCTGGCTCGCCAGTGCCCATGCATCGATTCTCTTCTTTACACGAAATTCAAAAGATGAATCCTACGTCCAACTCTCAAAGACATTCATATGATTGCAATCCAGAAACAGCTACTGCTGCTTGGCGATTCAACAACAGAGTTCATGTTCACCACCAATCTTATCCAAACTGCCTGGGTCGGCATCAGATTAGTAGAATAAATGAGAGCAAACAACATTTGCACGGGTTTTTTCTCGCACCAAGTATTGTGTGCTAGAAACCAGAAAATAACTGTAATGAATGATATTATAACTTTAAAACATGCAATAATCAGTATATTGGAGGCGCAATGGCCCCGTGGTTAGGGCAGCGGACTCGCGGTTGAAGGGTCGCGGTTTCGATTCCCAGACCGGGCGTTGTGAGTGTTTATTGAGCGAAAACACCTAAAGCTCCACGAGGCTCCGGCAGGGGATGGTGGGGATCCCTGCTGTACTCTTTCACCACAACTTTCTCTCAGTCTTACTTCCTGTTTCTGTTGTACCTGTATTTCAAAGGGCCGGCCTTGTCACTCTCTGTGTCACGCTGAATATCCCCGAGAACTACGTTGAGGGTACACGTGTCTGTGGAGTGCTCAGCCACTTACACGTTAATTTCACGAGCAGGCTGTTCCGTTGATTCGGATCAACCGGAACCCTCGTCGTCGTAACCGACGGAGTGCTTCCATCAATCAGTATATTGTTGGACCTCTTCAGGAATAATAAGTGTTTCTTAGTCTTCAGTTACAAAATTACTTATTTGATTTATTTGAGGACAATGTTGAGATATTTTCAAATGTAAACAAACTTATTTTCAAAGACGGATAGTTCATGTGCTTAGAAATTTATCATGTAAAATTTAGCTAATAGTAAACGTTAAAATGCTACATAAACATCAAATCTATTTGTAAAGAAATTCACATTTACCTATCACACATACTGTATATTTATATTCATAGTTACACCTATATAGGTTAACCCGATAGAGTGGCAAAAGGACGGCCGTAACGCTTCGTGACTGATGCAATATACGAAAAAGCCACACTAGGAAAAAGTAAATAAAGATTTGATAAACAACATTGGTGCGGTTTTAGAATTAAATAATCTAGGCCACAATTTCCAGCGATTAAAAAAAATATTTAGCATTTAACACACTATGTGCACAAAAAAAAAAAAATCACGAACTAATATTAATACTAGGGAAGTCAAAAATGGAGCTACAGTCACATAAAGCATTTAGATTATTATTGCCTGTGCCGATAATAACTTTATTGTTTCCTCTATGTATAATATTAGAGAGAGTTTGAGCAAGATTTGTATTCCTAGTTGGTGGGGGGATACTTCTAGTTATATAATATTCATCAAGTTTATTGTTATTTAAAAATGATATATGTCTAAATATGTTTTGAGTAATAGAAAATTCTATCCTTATTGAATTATTATTACTAGAAGTAAAATGCTTATCTATTATTGATAAGGTTTGACTATTTGTTTTCCAGAAGGTAAGATACGCCAAATTATATTATTATTATTATTATTATTATTATTATTATTATTATTATTATTATTATTATTATTATAACTCCTTGAATGATAGTTTTTATTAGTACTGTTATGCTTATTAAATGTAAGTGTAGGTTCGATTATATCTGTAGACAATTTGTCATTTATCTTATTGACTGTCGGGTGGAAATCATTATTTTCAAATTTAAATTGTTTTTGTACACTCTGCCTTATGCAATGCGGAGTTATAAAAGTCCTTATACATATTAAAATTTCTTTGTTAGATGAGAGGTAATTAATTCTATGTTGTATATTATTAACTAAATATTTGTTAATTATTTTGGGATGATTACTATCATAATTAATATAAGTTAGTTTCTAATTAGGTTTGTGATAAGGTGCGTAGTATCCTGTGAGTAGGTAAAGGTTGACATCTAAAAACATTCACGGAACTGTGCTCAGGTTCTACGGAAATTTTCAGGCCAAAGGTATTAAAAAATCTGTGAAATTTTTTCGCATAATTTTCTAATTATCTATTGCTAGTAGATTTAATTAAGAATAATGTATCGTTTGTACATACACCTACGGCTATTTCTGGAAATTCATTATTTAACTTATACAGAATATATATATAGGCGCAGGAGTGGCTGTGTGGTAAGTAGATTGCTAACCAACCACATGGTTCCGGGTTCAGTCCCACTGCGTGGCATCTTGGGCAAGTGGCTTCTGCTATAGCCCCGGGCCGACCAATGCCTTTTGAGAGGATTTGGTAGACGCAAACTGAAAGACGCCTGTCGTATATATGTATATATATATATATATATATATATATGTATGTATGTATGTGTGTGTTTGTGTGTGTGTGTTTGTCCCCCTAGCATTGCTTGACAACCGATGCTGGTGTGTTTACGTCCCCGTCACCTAGCGCTTCGGCAAAAGAGACAGATAGAATAAGTACTGGGCTTACAAAGAATAAGTCCCGGGGTCGATTTGGTCGACTAAAAGCGGTGCTCCAGCCTGGCCGCAGTCAAATGACTGAAACAATTAAAAGAGAGAGTAAAAGAGTATACTCACAATATCATTGACCTGAGCTGAATCAGTAGATCCCATGAGTATATCGAAGTAGTCGGGTGTATCCTTTCTAGCCCAGTATTTATTGTCAAATTTAATTGATTTTCAAGCAGTGACGAATTGTATTGATTTCTTTACGAGGCAAACTAGTGTGGCCGATAACAATCCCTTACGTAGATATTGCTTCCTCATATATATATATATATATATATATATATTATATATATATATATATATATATATATATATATATATATATTTATTTATATTTATATATATAGTTACTTATTTATTTATTTTTCTATTGTTGAATGTTAAGCATCTAAACATTTTCTTTCTTTGCTTTTTTATTATTCCTAGATGTACAAGTATGTATATTCGATTTAACATTTCACGCACCCCTCGTCAGACGATCTATCATCGTAAAATTTTACATTAGGCAAAAATAACATTTTCGTTTACTTTAATACAAACAATAAAACAATAACATATTTTCCCAAAATTAATCTCGATTCATTGACTAATTCTTATGTAACTGGGCCTTGAATTCAATTCATTTGAATTGTTTGAAGTATTTGCATGAAATGCCAACATATAATTGTTTAAAATAGTTTTCTTTGGTGCATTCAGAGTAAAGAAAGGCAAGAATCCGTTTGGTCTTCAATCTGCTATAGAATTCTGAGGTATTTTAATGTCATGAGTCATCAGTATTTAGTAAAATATTTTCAATGGTAAATATATAGATTCATGTGGATGTGTATGAGCATTACTATTAGATAATTGGTATAGAATTGATAGATAACGTTTGACTGAATATCGTCATTTCTAATATTATAGGTGATTAGAAATGGTATATCTATGTTCGCCTCGTCCCTCGCATCGTAAGAATTTCTCCCTAAGTTAAGGCGTCGGATGTTTTGCTATGGATATAGTACGGTTTATAACATTTCTCGAGTACGTTTGGTTCAGTGAATTATTTTTATGTTTACCAGTCATCTCTGGCCTTCTAGCAACCATGGCTGATGCACACCTATTTTTAGCCATATTAAATATGCTTCTTCTAACATTTATGTACGTATGTATGTATAAATGTATGTATATATATATATATATATATATATATAGAGAGAGAGAGAGAGAGAGAGAGGGAGAGAGAGAGAGAGAGAAACATAGATAAGATAGATAGATAGACAGATAGATAGATGGATAGATAGACAGATAGATAGATAGATAGATAGATAGATAGATAGACAGATAGATAGATAGATAGATAGATAGATAGATAGATAGATAGATAGATAGATAGACAAATAGATAGATAGATAGATAGATAGATAGACAGAGAGATAGACAGATAGATAGATACATACATACATCTATATAGCGAGAATTTACAAAAAAGAAAAAAAACAAGACGCGTGTGGAAACAACAAACATATGTATTAGTTTAACGCTCGGGAAGTGAGAAAGTCCTTTACGTTTCGAGCCTATGCTCTTTTCACAGAAAGGAACACAAAAATAAACTGGGAGGGAAAATTTATACTAGCTAGCGATCTATCATGGCGAATGCCGGACAGAGGGGTCTGACAGGAGAGCTAGGAAGAAGAGAAAATAATAAAGTAGTGGTGATCCCAAAACAAAGGTGCGCATGTGTGTGTATGTAAGAGCGTGTATGCGCGTGTGGCATGGGGCTGGTGACCTTTACGTGTGCGTGTGTGTATGTCTAGGTATGTGGATAATGGTGTAGGTGCTGGGAAGTGGTCAGTGCTAGTGTGTGCGAGGTGGTGTGACGTGGTGTGATGTGGTATGGTGGTGTGTGGTGCTGTGTGGTGAGATGGTGGTATTGGAGTATGGGGAGGCGAGAATGGAGGAAGCAAGGGCGGGGTCTAAGGGATGGGGTGGGGTGGTATGGGATGTATAGAGATGGTGGGGTTGTAATGTGTAGGGGTGGGGTAAATGGGTGACCATGAAGGGAGAGGGTAGAAGGTAGAAGGTGAGTAGGAGTGAAGAGAGGAAGTAGGTGTCAGAGGAAGAGAGGAGATGTGGGTGGGAGGAAGTAGGTGTGATAGGAATAGAGGAGGAGGATTGTTAGATGAAGAGGGGATGGGAGTTGAGCCCATGTGGCCCAATGGAGCGAAGAGAGAAGATGAATCCTTGATCACGGCTAAAACGGGAGTCCAGAGTGCCCCTGTACAAGGAAAATCCGAACATAGACAGGTGTTGTAAAGTATGACCAATAGAGCGAAAATGGCGCGAGACCGGAGTATCGTTGCCGAGTAAGATGTCTCGGAGGTGTTCCGCGAACCGGTCAGCCAAGCGGCATCCCGTTTGACCGATGTATAGAAAAGGTCAGAAAGTGCAGGAGATTCAGTAGATGACGTTGGTAGAAGTGAAGGTGAAGGAGTCAATGGTATGATAGGGTCGATGATGGTTGCCTGTGAGGATAGTGGTGTTGGAGTGGTGAGGTAAAGTGCCGCTGCGTTGGCGGCAGGGGAATGAGTCGTGTTGCGAGGCTGGTTTAGGGTAGAAGCTGTGAACCAAGAGGTCTCGTAGTTTGTGGGCTCGATTGAAGAATGGCAGGGGTCGATTAGGGAAGATGTGCGATCTGGAGGAGTCGGAATGGAGTCGCCAGAAGGCTCAGAAAATGGTGCGTCGGAGAGATAGAGTTGGGGTGGTAGGTGCGTGAAAATGGGATAAGGGTGACGGTGGGTCGGGTGCGAAGGGAGAGAGCAGATGCACGGTCCATGAAACGTGTTCTGGTAAGTGCAGTATGAATAGATTTGCGGGGATATCCACGTAGGATGAAGTGACGAGCTATGAGTTGAGAATGAGTCTCAAAGTCGTGGTTTTCACTGCACAGCCTGCGTGGACGGCGGAATTGGGAATAAGGGATGGAGAGCTTGGTGTGTTTGGGAGAAGTTGAGGTATGAGTGTGAGTGTTTGTTTGTAGAGGATGGAGGTGGTGAGAGTATAGTAATGAATGCTAACCGAAATGTCGAGACAGGCAACTGAGGTGTCGCAAATAGTGCAGAAGTGGAGGGCAGGTTGGAAAGATTTGACAAAAGAGAGGAAGGAGTCTAGCTGTTCGCGGTAGAGTGAGGTGGCGTCGATGCAGTCATCAATATAACGACCTATAGTTTGGGAGTGGGACATGTGAAACTTCAGAATATTTGGGCCTCAGCGTAGCCAACGAAGTTCGCATAGTTGGGGCTTATTCTCGTTCCCATGTCCACTCGTGAGCTATGCAGGTACAAATCACCTGGGAACGAGAAGCAGTTAAGGAAGAGGACAAGTTCGGCCACACGAAGTGTGGATGTATCAGGTTGTGGGTTGGGTCGAACGTCAAGGAAATGCTGGAGTGCACGCAGCTCCTTGTGGTGAGGTATCTCCGGGCATAGGCTCTTGATGTCAAGAGTGAAGAGAAGTTCAGATGGGCCAGGAGGGAATGAGAAGGAGTTGAACAAACGAAGAGTATGGTTGGTGTCATGGATGTGAGAGGGAAAAGAAGCCACTAATGGGGCAAAGACACGGTCAAGATACCTGGAGAGGAGTTATGTGGGGCAGTTGCAGGCGGAGACGATGGAGCGGCCAGGGTTGTTAGGTTTGTGGATTTTGGAGAGGAAATAAATTGTGGGGCTGCGAGAGGTGCGGAAAATGAGGCTTGAGGTAGTGGGGGAGACGGGAGGAGGAGAGGGGAAGATCTGGAGGAATGGTAACAACAGACTGAAGTGGAGAAGTGGTGGACGGGACAGAAGTAGGAAAGGTGGTGGAGTGGAAGGCTGGTAGGGAGGGAATGAGGGGTATGTGGGTAGTGGGTTGTTAGGGACTGGGTTTGGTGAGGGTAGGAGAGCGTATCAGAGAGGGAGAGGGGAAGTGGAGGAGTTGGAGTAGTGGCATCGGGTGTGATGGAATGGAGGAATGAGTGGAGTTTACGTTGTTTCGTGTGAGCGAGAAATTGATGAGAGATGATTTAAATGAATTATATAACGTAAAGTATTGTTAGCATGGGGGGGGGCCAGAGGAGAAGAAGATGGGAAAAAGAAGAGGGAGAAGGCGGTCGATGATGTGTATTTGGAAAGATTTGAACGAATGGTGGCGTGCATAAGGCGGTAGGATGTAGTACGGAGGATGGTTGAAGTAGAGTGAAGAGTGGGGTAGAAATGGAGGCGGAAACCTTCAGGGATGAGGTGGTGATGAAGGCAGCGACTGAGAAAGGAAACGTAGCTAGATAAGCGTGTTTTATTGAAAATTAGTAGAGAAAGTTTAATAGAAGGCTGAAAGCAGCGGGAAGGGTGTATGGAAAGGTGCCTTTTTAGGCGGTAGTGAAGGTAGAGGAGGAAAGGTTTGTAATCAGGCATGATTAAAAAACAAGAAGAGAGAGAAAGGAGAAAAAACAAAAAGAGGGGGAGAGATAACGGCAAATAAAGACGTAGGGAGGAAAATTCAAAAGATATGCGGAGGAAAAAAATGCAAAAGACGCGAGGAGAAAAAATACAAGAGGTGGGAGGAGAAGAAAAAATAAAAACAAGGAGAGAAAGAAGGAGGTAAAACGGAAGAAGCAAAGAGAACGGAGAAGAAAGGGAGAAGAAAGACAAAAAGAAAAAAGAAGGAAGGGAGAGAGAGGCAAGTTAACAAGTGCGGGTTGAGAGAATCGACAATAGGAAAAAGCAGAAAGTACAGAAAAGTATAGAAAAGTTCAAAAGGTTCAAGCGTCGTGGTTTATTGGAGCGATATCTCATCAAAGGAAGAGTCCAATGTAATCCATGGGTAGGAGAGGTGCAGCCGAAGAGTACGAGTCTGAGTGTAGGAGAGTAGAAATATAAGGTAGAGAATCCAGGTACAAAATTTCAACATATATATATATATACATACATATACATATATACATATATATACATATATATACATACACTAACAGCGTTATTTGCAAATACTTCATTTCACGCACCCCCTCGTCAATCCACCAATCATTGTAAACATTTTACATTATATTCAAGGCAAAAATAACATTTTCGTTTACTAAAATGCAAACAATAAAACGATAAAATATTTTCCCAAAATTAATCTCGATTCATTGGCCAATTCGTATGTAACTGGACCTCGATTTCAATTCGTTTGAATTATTTGAAGTGCTTGCATGAAATGTCAAGATATAATTGTTTAAAATAGTTTTCTTTGGTCTTAATTCTGGTATAGAATTCTGAGGTATTTTAATGTCATGTGTCATCAGTATTTAGTAATATGCTTTAAATGGTAAACATATGGATTCATGTGGATGTGTATCTGTTCCATTGTTTTTAAGAAGGTGGAGAGAAAAATGCCGGAAAATATATACATATTACTGCAAGTTTCATAGGTATGGGAAATGATATCGGTGCTGCATCACCTGAAAACTTTCTATGAATACATAATAGTGCCAGTGAATAGCCATCGTGTCTATGATTCAACATCACGCGGTGAAATAAATATCAGTTTCTAAGCATAGTTCTTGAAAATGTGAGGAAAGGAAATGTGAATTATAGGCTGTGTTCGTCTGAATAGTTTTGTCTTGGAAATTTAATTTTTGAAAAAAATAACAGACAAAGATTATTTTTTATGTGGAAATAAATTCTTCTGCTGAAACAGTTGATTTGGATTTTTATTAAAGAACACAATGTCCATCACTTTTGATAAGGGTTTCGAGATGGTGGGAGAAGTGCTGAAGGAATCTTCAAACAAGCGACATGGCATGAATGCTTGTATCAGAAGAGATTCTCAAGGTACACAAGGGGCTACATTTACCACTAGGTAAACGGGTAACCTAACGAATCCAAATGTGGAGTGATTTCACTTTACGATATAAAGGAAGGTATTTTAATTGTGTAAGATATTTGTTATTCGTTCTAATATTTATGCCGATCATCTGCGTTATGAAATCGTAATATCAACTTCACCACTTGACTAACTTATTTTCATTTCTTTTTGGATTCACCCATTCGAAATAATGCAAGGGGTCAGACTAAGCTTTGAACAAAGTAACGCTGTAACGAAGGACTACTGGGGGTTTGAAAATGCAGCATAAAACAAAGGCAGTCTGGGAAGGAGTTACAAACGCATCCTCCAACGCGATTTACCATTACTCGAATTCGAGGTAAGATTAAAGTAGATGAAACTATTCGGAATATCCCAACTAAAATTTTCGGAAAATCGTGTCAACGATCACCACTGAAAATGAGAGGTTTCTAGATACACACTAAAAGAGTTCAATAAAAACTGTTTCACAATCAAGCGTCTATCGCTTTTTCAAGCATTATCAGTTGAAAATTCACACTCCAAAAATAGCCCGTATTCTCAGTTGAGATGATCTGTGCGGCGGAGTGGAGTTTTGTGAGTTGTACTTGGTAAGATGTGTATAAGATGCACAATTTCCAACGATGATTGTTTGGAGTGGAGAGACTATATTTAAATTAAATGGTTCAACTAGTTTCATCAATTGCATCAGCTGGACTTGAGTATCCACAGTATTGCAGAGGAATATCATTTTAATTTACTTGGAGTTACAGTATGTTACGGCTTATAATAATAAAAAAAACGAATTGGACCATTCACTGACATTACTAAGTCAGTGAACATTCATAAGAGATTCGAAAGTGCGGAGTTTTATTTCCAGCAAAGTGGAGTAACCCCATATTCGTTAAATAATGTAATGGCCTACTTAAATGAGACTGCGTTTAACAGGTGGAAAGGGTGAAAAGATTCCGACCTCACATGATGAAAGAATTTTTTCATGGGAATACTTAAAAAATAATATTTACGGTACAAAGCTAGCAACAGTCGAACTGTTAATGGCAGCCTTTGAACCAGAGTGAGCACAAAAAACAAACGAAAGGCTTCTTGATATTTGCAATTCGATTGATTTGCATTGCCTGCAGTGCTTCGACCAGAACTGGCATCGGTGGTTTAGATAGAATGCGTTCATAAAGAATTAAATTCTGAGAGATTCTTTCAACTTTTGAAGATGACATTTATTTAATATATTAAAATGAACACTACTGATCTTATTTCGTTTTTGGATTTGGTTTGCAAGATTCTTTATGTGAGTTCGTGTGCTGAAACATATTCTGTTGTGTCTGTAGAGAGTGGCTTATAATTTAACACATTCACTGGTAAAAATTTCCACTCTGTTATTTATTTTTCTAAAATTGTCGTTGCATCTTGCAACCTCTTCATATATATATGTGTGTGTGTGTGTGTGCGCGCGTGTGTGTGTGTGTGCGCGTGAGTGCGTGTCTGTGTGTGTGCGTGTGTGTGTGTGTTTGTGTGCGCGCGTGTGTGTGTATGCGTGTATGCATACATACACATATCCATATGTACGCAAATGCATATGAACACGTCTTAACATATAATTAAACTTTAAGGCATTAAGGAATCACATGGTTTTAGTAAAATTGAATTAATATTTTCATATCGATGTTCAAAAGCATGCAGTGTCGAAAAAAAGTTATTATTCTAAATCCATATAATAAAAATAAACTTGATGATATTTTTGTTGGGAATATAAAACCGTGAGTTTAAATGCATTAAATGTTAAACAGACAATTTGACATTTACTACTTCATGACACCATTGTGTGTATCATTGTGGACCGAGTCATAACACTTAAAATTCAGTAGTGTACACGGTCTCGGCACCACATCACTTAGGCATATATGACACATGCCTGTGTGTGCGGGTGTGTGTACGTGTGTGTATTTATATACATTCACACACATACATGTACTTGTATAGGTATCTATGTATATCTATTCATATATTCATGGACATAGGCACAGGAGTGGCTGTGTGGTAAGTAACTTGCTTACCAACCACATGCTTCCGGGTTCAGTCCCACTGCGTGACATCTTGGGCAAGTGTCTTCTGCTATAGCCTCGGGCCGACCAATGCCTTGTGAGTGGATTTCGTAGACGGAATCTGAAAGAAGCCTGTCGGATATATGTATATATATATATATATATTGTGTGTGTGTGTGTATGTTTGTGTGTCTGTGTTTGTCCCCCTAGCATTGCTTGACAACCGATGCTGGTGTGTTTATGTCCCCGTCACTTAGCGGTTCGGCAAAAAGCGACCGATAGAATAAGTACTGGGCTTACAAAGAATAAGTCCCGGGGTCGAGTTGCTCGATTAAAGGCTGTGCTCCGGCATGGCCGCAGTCAAATGACTGAAACAAGTAAAAGAGAACAGAGATAAAAGAGATATATGTATGTGTATTTAAGTGTTTAGTGTATTATGCATGCTGACCCTCTTGAACATATGTGCATATTAATATATGTAACACGTTAAGTATATGTGATCAGAGTCAATATTGATTGTGCAGACTGTGTTCCACAAGTGATTACTTCGTCTTTGTTTCCTGCATCTATGACTGTGTTTCTCCGAAATAGCCTTCGATTCGTGATATTATATTATAAGGCGGCGAGATGGCAGAAACGTTAGCACGCCGGGCGAAATGCTTAGCGGTATTTCGTCTGCGTTACGTTGTGAGTTCAAATTCCGCCGAGGTCGACTTTGCCTTTCATCTTTTCGTTGTCGATAAATTAAGTACCAGTTACGCACTGGGGTCGATGTAATCGACTTAATACCTATGTCTGTCCTTGTTTGTCCCCTCTGTGTTTAGCCCCTTGTGGGTAATAAAGAAATAGATATTATATGATGTGTTTGGGGGTTAATTGAACTCCCTTATTTACCCAACCAGGCCATTGTACAGATAACTCCTTTTCCATTAGAATTTCCTTTTATCATTTTTTTTTATTTATTGGCAGAAATGTCAAAGGAAAAGCGATCCGTTACTAAGTCGTATGAGCCTGAGGTGCTCCACGAAGCGGGCAGTTGGTGGCCAGTTTGCTCGATGTAGATTAACTGTAGAAAGACAATTTGAGGATATACATATGATGTTGATCGAGGTGTATCAGAAACAGTCCAAATGCGTATTGTATAATGGTTGGGTTCAGCGAAGGTGTTGGTCTTGGAAAGGGAAGAAGTGCATGTGTGACCGTAGAGAAAAGGGATGCAGGAAGGAAAGATTCATCGGGAAGGAGGAACTCTGCTCAAGAAGGCTAGGTAAACGAAGGCTATTAGGAGAAAAATGGATGAGGGACGGAAGGATTGAGAGGTTTTAAATGAGAAGGAAGAGGAGAATGATAGGTTGTACGGACATGATGGTAGGGTTATAGGTAAGTAGGAAAGTGGATACCTTGGGTTGGGTTCCAGGCACCGGTGTAATGAAGTAAATGCCAACAATGCCAAAGTTACGGCAAACGGCAGTTTGGTTAAGTGTGCATGTGTAACAGCATCGAACGATGATGTGGCGAGCCTCGGTCATGAGACCATTGTTACAGCTGTAGGGCAGAGGCAGGTGGAGGAGCTGAGAAGAGGAAATGGCAAGTTGTATATGGGTAGTGTACGATTCGGAAAAGTCAAGTCAGGAGTGGATGTCAGTGGTTTTGTAGAAAACACAAATGAAGAGGATGAGGGTGATAGAAATACCGAGTTATTAAGGGTAGTATCAGAGAATGTGAAATGGAGAAAGCGGTGAAAGAGATGAGGAAAGAGATGAGGAAAGAGATGAAAGAGTCTAGCCGATCGCAAGAAAGGTTTGCTGCACTAACACATTGATCGATGTAATGATGCAGGGCGGGACTAATAAACTGGACAACATTGAACTCGTCTTAGCAATATACGGATCCCATTCCCATTTCAGTAGCCATTCCAGTGACCGTATATCTCCCATCCAAAGCAGAAACAAACATATGTCAGAAAATGTCCTACTAGATGAAGTATAGTGGAGGAGAAAAATAAAGACATGTGGGTGAGGAGGTCAAGTAAGTATTCGAAGGTACGAAGTCGTTTGTTTTCAGGGGTGCAAGAGGAGTATAGAGATAAGCAGAGTTCTATGGGACGTTGTAGGAAGGACAATCGGGTGCCCATTGTTTTCAGGTTTATAGAACTTAGAATGGAAATATAAGTCTGAGGATTGGAGAGTGCTAGCGATGAGACTTGCAGCTGAAGGGGTTAAAGGGAGTAGAAAGAAAGTTGCCGGGTGGGGCAAGAGACAAGATATTGTTGAAGAGATGAGGTCTCAAGGAAAAGGTTGGTAGAAGAGAGAGTTCAGGAATTGTTGTTTCAATATTGTCCTGTACAGGCCAGTATAAATAACACGGTGCAGTATGTATATAAAATGCGTGTGTGTGTGTTTGTATGAAATATATTGTATATACATTTATACATAAATACATACATAGACAATATACTTGTGTCGTGGGTATATATTATGGGCGGTGACTATTCACAATTCATATTAGCTACTTGTGAGTAGTTATCATTTAGTGACCCCAGTCAATCCTAATTGTGCAGTGCTCTAATCAAACTCATTCCAACGGTGACCACTTCATCTTTTATTCCTACGTACAGCATCTACGTCTGAAACTTCGGAAAGTGGTCTGCTGTTCTTAATATTGTATGATGTGATTTGAGATTTCCATTTCTAGCTGGTCGGACGAACTCGTCTTTCATTTAAGCTCCTTGTAGCTGCAGCTATTTATTGGTTGGCTGACAGCATCGCTGACAAATATCGTTTTGGGTTTTCAGAAGCACCATTGAAACTGTATTGACAAGCGAAGCTTTGCGTTTTATTACACTTAGGAATCACTTGGCATATACAATTCGGCGTGAAAGATAAATTGTTTCTGCAACAAAATTGGCTGAGAGGTTTTAATATTTTAGCGATATTCTCTTCAAGGTAGGTTTTCTTTCAATTTAGTCGAAAACAGGATCGATCATGTTGAATGGCTGAGTGATTTCTTTGAACAGTTTGGAAGTAATAGAATTTAGAGATGTATGAAGAAGGCTTCACACTATAGACTCTCCTAAATTTAGTCATTGTTTTCGAATATTCGGTGCTAATAGATTCATAAAATTTAGATTCAGCTTTTACGAATCTGCTGCGTCATGGTTCCTAGCTACGATAGAAAAGAAGTGGAAACATATCTCGCATCAGCGATGCATTTCAGCGCATTATGAATGTACTCAGAAGAATCTTCGGGAAACGGGTAGAACATTTTTGCTAGTATTGTGTTTCTTGTCCGTGTTTCTATTTCAATAACTGAGACTATATGACACATATAGCAACTGTACATTTGAAGTGTACAACTTGAATACATATTAAAGATTTCACCTAATCTCAATATGTAATTTACTCATTCTTGTCTAACACATGTGATGTAGTGAGTTCCCCTTTAGTGTTTTAACTTTTACTCTGAGTGATACGATGTTGCACCATTTTATGCTGTTCTTCTATCTGTCTCCATACTTCCGTTGAAGATTCTAACGTGTAACAGTTAAAATGAAATGTACGAATCTCTTCAAGCGTCGAGCCTGATATCATAACCGATGGTACTACTTTTGGCATAATGGCACTGAAAAAGCACAATGCGACAGAGCCTTACTGAATGATGACAGCTATTGTTTTGATATATTCCAATGTCACTATTGAGCTCAATACTGTCTTTTATTGGTTTTATTGGATGAAACTATGTCACGGCTTATTTTCTTTATAAAATCTGGTGTAGTATTATTCTTGGAACATTCTAACCAGCAACAGATCGACTTCCCAATTCCGTTCGTTCTCGTTCGCTTTTAACTCCCTCCCCACATCTCTCCTTCACTTCACTTATACCTAATTTATTGCTTGATATTATATACATCAACTTGTCTCACAGTAATGGTAAATACTACACTTCGTTAAAGAATTCTGGTGAGTTCTATACGAGTCCAATGTTGTAACTCTAATTTCAAACGCCAGATTCACTTCCGAATATATTTCAGTCTGCCATCATATTTTTTTCGACCACATCACATGTATTTGGTTTCATGCAAAGCATGTTCTTAGGTGTGTTTTTGTCGTCCTCAACAATAGTCTTTCTGCTATGATTTATTGAGCGGTAAGAAACTGAGATTTTAGAGATTCCAATCCCTAGGATAACTGAAGACTTTGACATTAAATTCCCCAATCGATATGTTTGCTACATTGTGTTTACGTGAAGCAAAATTGCATTTCTAACTTCTCACCTGCTAATAGTATGTAATTTGCTTAATGTACATACGATTCAATACATTTTAGACGTTGTTACTCCAAATCTGAAACGTCAGGTTTAATTTGTTTCAACGTCGATCGAGAAAAATCACTAGAAATATTAACTGAACCAGAATATTTTGTTTTGAATCATTATTGAGTTAAGACCTTAGAAATAAAGTCAAAATGAAATCAAAATATCCCTTATAGTATCAAGTTCTCAATCTATTCATAAAATAGCACAGACTGATTATATGATAATTAGTACCCCTTAACAAAAGCAAAATGCATTACCTAACAGACGAATGTTTTGTTGTTAATAAGAAAATTGTTTAAAGTATATCGCACTTTTAATAACTGACAAAACATTTTACGCCTAGACAAGAGTTAATATTATTATACGCCATTTGCAATCTCAGCCAGCAACTAAACATAATAAATCATACAGTTCTATAACAGGTCTTTCAAAAACATATATCACACTTAGAAACAATAGACAAGCAAATCAGAGTAAAACATATTTATTTCTTTGTCTAATAATCAAACTATACGATCGTGTGTTAAAAGTAGTTTAAATGGAATTGAGAAAACCCCATAAACAATCTCACTAAGACGCCTGAATAAAATTATGTAGGAAATATGAAAACTACCAAAACTACAAAATTGTCAGTTTCGTGTTTGATAGTTAAACATTAACTGTTAGGAAAGAAAAGTGGGTAAGTTACAGATAGGTGCCATCATGAAATTCGAAATATTTAATGAAGAACTGATAATTAAGACAGATGGGATAGAAATATTAGAATGAGTGCGCAAAGAGATCACATGAAATAGATCTAATTTGGCGTAATTGAAGAGACACTTAAGATGAGGAGGTATTATGTGGACCGAGTATATATTACGTCAGTAGTCTAGTAATTATCAACTCTGCACTTTTGTTTTAATATATACGCGTATAATTTTAGAGGCGAAAATGCTGCCAGTACTAATGAATGAGAGAAATGTGTTTTACAATTACATCTATCTATCTATCTATCTATCTCTCTATCTATCTATCTATCTATCTATCTATCTATCTATCTATCTATCTATCTATCTATCTATCTATCTATCTATCTATACATGCATATATATATATATATATGTGTGTGTGTGTGTGTGTATGTATGGATGTATGCATGTATGTATGTATGTATGTATGTATGTATATATGCAATTTTATTACAAAAGCGCATGCTTTTGGGTATAATGAGTATCTTACGTGTTATGTGCATGGATGTCGTTATATATACGCTCTCACAAGCATATTTAAGACTGTATTGCATTTCATGTGCATCTCTTGTTTCGAATTTGTTTTGGATTTGTTTTTCGATTTCCTTTTTTTTTTAGTCTTGATTAAATACGAACAAGACATTCCATAGATTTCTTTTCATGAAATAAATTACTTAAAACTCAAAGTTATCATATCCACATACATACATATTTATGTATAGATAGATTTATATATACATATATATATATATATATATATATATATATATATATATATAGTATATTTACGATTTTGTCGCCATTCAAGGAAATGCATGTAGAGTATTGTATAATAATTTCTTCCAATATATCTTTACACAACTTTGAAAAAAAGAAAAACAAAGTAATTTTTTTAAAAGATAATTTTAGAGCTTTTCATTTTCACAACCTATTAATCAAATGCCAAAGAATGAATAGCAACAATTATTTAAATACTTTACTTGAAAGATATAATTCCAAAAATGTTTCTTTTCTGTCAAATACACTTACATTCTTATTTTAGATTATTTTCATATATTGATAAAAAAAAAATTAAATTTTTGAAATCAACCATAGATAATGTGACGAACATTTTTATAACATTTGTAAGAAAAAATATTATAAAAAAATACATATTAATCATTATAATACTATATAGAAAGGTTCAATTTACCAGAATTTTGGAAGATACATCATCCAAACACGAAAGAGAATATTAATGTTGGTTTTATTTTTAATTTATGAGATATAAACCAGTAGGACATTAACTAGATTAATCGATGAATATTTAAGAAAAAATGCCGAACAAAGACTATATTCAAAATACATGTCGACAATGATATGCAACATTTAAAAGAATTTAATGAAATAGATCAAAAATTTAGTGATGGTATTGTGTGAAGGCAGATGCGTATGAATGTATGTATATGTACAACACGCATATATTTTTCGACGATACACACACAAACACAAATATATATGTGTGTATACCTATACATCTCTATACGTGTATATAAATACACGCATGAATACATACGTATGTATGTATGAGCGTCAGGCAATCGCTAGTAGACACCTGCCGAGCGTTGGATAGAAAGTATTGCAGCATTTGGTACGGTTCTCTGCGGTATGAAATGAAAACCACAAAAGTTATTATGAGTTGAAACATGAACGTAAGTAAGAGTATTTAGAACGTTGAGGGTGTGACTATGTTCTATGTGATGGATCTTTTCGTCCAGAGTTCAAAACCTGTCAACAGGCCAATGTTCAATCTGAACAGTCCAACTTGTATATAGGCATAACAGTCCAACAGTCCTCGGTCAACCTGCACATACGCAGCATAATTGAGCCGGGAAGAGCATCTTGAGACCTCATAATGCAGTGGTTGCGATATGTCTGAAAGGAAGACCGCATTCAGACACACACTCACAAACACACACACACACACACACACACACAGAGAGACGTGCACACACACACACACCACACACACACTCATGATATATCTCTCTATCTATCTATCTATCTATCTCCATCTCGCTCTCACTTTATCACGCACACACACACACACAAACACTCATGATCTCTCTCTCTCTCTCTCAATCAATCAATCTATCTATCTATCTATCTATCTATCTATCTATCTATCTATCTATCTATATATCTATCTATCTATCTCTTTATCACAAACACACGCACACACACACACGTATTTACAAATGACCGGTAAATGAGCATTTACTATTAAATACTTCTTGTACAACTAAGATTGCTTTTCTCACAGCATTCGTGGCAATATTAATACGACTGATGTTTTTTGTTGCTAATATTATTGACTTTTTAAGGGCGTCGAGCTGGCAGAAACGTTAGCGCGCCGGGCGAAATGCGTAGCCGTATTTCGTCTGCCGTTACGTTCTGAGTTCAAATTCTGCCGAGGTCGACTTTGCCTTTCATCCTTTCGGGGTCGATACATTAAGTACCAGTTGCGCACTGGGGTCAATATAATCGACTTAATCCGTCTGTCTCTCCCTGTTTGTCCCCTCTGTGTTTAGCCCCTTGTGGGTAGTAAAGAAATAGATATTTCGTCTCCCTTTACGTTCAAATTCCGCCGTGGTCGACTTTTCCTTTCTTCCTTTCGGGGTCGATTGGGATTGCTCTTATCGACTGGCCCACTCCCCCAAAATTTCGGGCTTTGTGCCTAGAGTAGAAAAGAATATTATTGACCTTTTAAATTATCATTGATATTTACGTTGCCCTTATTGCTGTTGTTATTATTGAGTGAGAGAATACAGTGCATGCCATCGAAGTGTCATTGGGATACAAATATACGAAGCCCAGTACAGCCATCATGACTACTCATCTCATAAAGTTAGTGTACCCATTATGAAGGCAGTATACTCATCATAACAACCAGTCTGATAAGGACCCATCCTTTCAAAAGGCACCTGCATAAGGGTTCTTTAAACATGTTGACTCATCCATGTTTCCAGAGTTGAATTACTTAAACCCAAAAGAAATCCTCTCATAATTATTATTTTAAGTGAAAGACTGGGGTCGATGTAATCGACAAGTCGCTTCCACCGAAATTTTGAGGCCTTGTGCCTATAGCAGAAAGGATTATTATTATTATTATTATTATTATTATTATTATTATTTTATTATTATTATTATTATTATTATTATTGTTATTGTTAATAGTGTTATTATTATTATTATTCAGTAGTTTTATTTTTATTTTTATAGCGTGCTTTCACTTCACTACCGAGCGCAGCTCTGTGTGCCTTGGGTATGTGCTGTGATTTGTTGTGATGCTCTGATGGTTATTATTATTATTATTATTATTATTGTTATTCTTATAATTGTTATTATTATTATTATTATATTATTATTATTATATTATTATTATTATTTTATTATTATTATTATTTTATTATTATTATTATTCAGTAGTTTTATTTTTATAGCGTGCTTTCACTTCACTACCGAGCACAGCTCTGTGTGCCTTTGGTATGTGCTGTGATTTGTTGTGATGCTCTGATGGTTATTGTATGGAAAGTGTTCTGCGTAGGATGTGTGCAGTGCCTAGTAGTGCAATTTTCTGTATGTTATATGTGTTTGTAAGTCCTGGTGTTTTTGTTATGTATTTGTCTGAATATTTTTTTATCATGCCTAATGCACCTACTATGATAGGAATTGTTTCTGTTTTCAGATTCCACATTCTAGTTACCTCTATTTCCAGGTCTTTGTATTTTGAGAGTTTCTCCATTTCTTTTAGAGACACGTTGTCATCAGCCGGTATTGATACATCAATTAGAAAGCATTTTTTTTCTTCATGATCTCTGACAACTATATCTGGTCTGTTGGCCTTAATTTCTCTATCTGTGTGTATCGGCATATCCCAGAGCATGGTTGCTTTCTCGTTTTCTGTGACCTTTTCTGGTGTGTGCCTATACCATCTTTTTTCTGTTGTCATTCCATAATGTTGGCATAGCTTCCAATGTATATAGGTCCCAACTCTGTCGTGTCTGTGAATATATTCCTTCTTAGCCAAGACTGGGCAGCTAGAGATAATATGATTTATTGTTTCTTGTCCATCTCCACATATTCTGCAGTTACTTGTAATATTTCTTTTCATTACATGTTTTTGGTAATTTCTGGTGGGGAGGCTTTGGTCTTGTGCTGCAATTAAAAATCCCTCTGTTTCTGCTTTGAGTCCTGAGCTTCTCAACCATTGCTGGGATTTTTCTTTGTCTATTTCTTTTGCGTTTAGTTTAGTCCAGTATTTACTATGAAGGGGTTTTTCTTGCCATCGTTTTATCATGGTTCGTTGCTGTTCTATTTTTAGTTTGGATTTCATTTGTTTTATAGCTTTTGTTGTTTCTTCATCTTCTTCTTCTTCTTCTTCTTCATGTTTATTAGGTGGTATGATTTCTTGTTTGTATTTGTCACCTTCCTTAAATACTGAGAACAGTTTTTTGTTTTGCTCGTGTTTTGCTGCTATCTGGATCAGTTTTCCTTCCTTCTGAAGTAGATATTTTTGCAGTCCTATGGTGGTTATTTTATAGTAGTTTTCCAGCTGTATAAGGCCTCTACCACCTTCTATACGTTGTATATATAGTCTTTCTATGTCAGATTTTGGGTGATGCATCCTAGATCCTGTCATTATTTGTCTTGTTTTCCTATCTATTTTGGTCAGTTCATTTCGTGTCCAGTTAAGGATATTGTAGCTGTAACTTATAACTGGGACAGCTAAAGTTTTGATACCTATTATCTTGTTTTTAGCATTGAGCTCTGTGTTTAGTATTGATCTAACTCGTCTATAATATTCTTTTTTTATTTTCTCTTTCATTTGTGTGTGTTGTGTCTTATCTAGTTCATGGATTCCTAAGTATTTGTAAGTTTGGCTTTGGTCTAATTCTTTTATTTCATTGGTTTTATCTAGTGTGATGTTGTTACTCTTAACTAGTTTTCCTCTTTTCATGGTTACTTTGGCGCATTTTTCTAATCCAAATTTCATATATATTTCTTTGGTAAATCCATGAACTGTCTTTAATAGTGTTTCCAGCTGTTTGTCATTTGCAGCGTATAGTTTTAGGTCATCCATATATAAAAGGTGGCTGATCGTTTTGCCGTAACATCTATATCCGCATCCAGTTCTATTTAGCATATCAGATAGAGGTGACAGTGCCAAGCAGAAAAGGAGTGGAGAGAGCGTGTCTCCCTGGAATATTCCTCTTCTAATGGGGATGTCTTTGGTTTTCATGAGTCCCTCTTTTGTTTGGAGGTATAGGACTGTTTGCCATTTATTCATAGAGTGATCTATGAATTTTATGATTGTTGGTGCTACTTTGTTAATGGCTAGTGTTTCGAGGATCCATGTGTGGGGGATGCTATCAAACGCCTTTTTGTAGTCAATCCAGGCCATACTGAGGCCTTTCTTCTTTCTGTGGCTGTCTTCAGTTATGGCTTTATTAATCATTAGTTGATCTTTACAGCCATATGAGCCTTTGCGGCATCGTTCTGCTCTTCTGGGAACAGTTTGTTTTCGTCCAGGTGCTTGTTCAGCCTTTGTGATATCACTGCAGTAAATGCTTGAACATAGTAGGGAGGCAAGTTATTGGTCTGTAGTTTTCTGGTTTTTCTGTTTCATTTGATTGGGAATTAAGATGGTTTTCCCCTTCGTGAGCCATTCAGGCATTGTCTCTGGCTCTGCTAGTACTTTGTTAAAGTTTTCAGCCAGCTTTTTGTGCATTCCTGTTAGATATTTCAACCAGAAGTTGGGGATCTTGTCATGCCCAGGTGCCTTCCAGTTGCTTAGTCTTTGCAGTGCCTGGGTGACCTCTTCAGTTGTTATGGGGGTCCAAAGTTGTTCAGATGCCGAGTTTGTTATTCTGATACTCCTTTTTTTGGTGGTTCGTTCGCCGACCATATTTTCCCCAGAATTCTTCCAATTGTTCTGCCGTTGGTGCTGCAGTGACTTCTTTTTATTTTTTCCCAGTTCTTGGTAGAACTTTTGGGGTTAGAGTTGAACTTTTTGTTTTCTTCAAAGAAGCGTTGGCGTTTCTTGTACCGGCGTATCCTTTGTGCTTTGGCAAGGATATCTTGCTTCAGCTTTTCTTTTATTCAGGCAAATCTTTCTCTGTGATGTTATATTTGCGGAGTATTTTTGTTCTCTTTTTGTTGCTCAGTAGCGTTGATTGTTTGCTGATTTCATTAAGAATCGACAGGTCTTTTCTAATTTTTTTATTTTGCTTTGGATGTCATTTATCCACAGGGTTTGTTTGGGTGGTGGTACTCCTGTTCGGGCGGGTTTGGGTGAGTATCCAGCTTCTTTTGTGGCTGCAGTGGCTGCTGCGTATATTAGGTTATTTAGCTCAGTGATATCACTTTTTTTTGATTCAGTGGCTATCAGTTCAGTGACGGCTAGGTTATGCTGTTTATAATAGGTGTTGTTATTTTGTTTATTTTGATTCTTGGGATGTATGGTCGGTGGTCCATTTTGAGCTCTGTGGTTTTCAGTTCTTTGATTATTTTATTTTTTATATTATCATAATCATTAGGCTCCCCTTCGTTGTTTACATCGTGTTTGTTGGGAATGTTGCGTTTGTCTTCGTGTTTTACAGTTTCAATGTTTATATTATTGGGCATTGTTGTGTGGCTTCTATCTACATTTTCCTGGTGTATGTTTTCTTTTAGGTGTTCTATTTCTATTTCTGATATTTTTTTTGTGTTGAGAATGTATCTTCGTACGTTAGCTAATTATTAGGGTTCATTGCTGTATCCAAGTCTATATCTCTATTATTTTCCTTCCATATTTTATATGTATGTGTTGTTGTATTTTCATTTTTTGGGTAGAGTACTGCTGTGAACTATGCGTGTAAGATAGAAATGTATTCCTCACGTGTCCATTTACGTCTTTTGGGTTTTATTTGCGGGACCTGAGGTACAACGTCCGGCCCATTATTTTGACGGTCGTCATTTTCGTAGGGTACCGGTCCGTTTATTTCTGTTGTCACATTATTTCGCACGTGTAGCTTTTCGTACATTTTTTGTTGTAGGTTTAATGTACGTACCGCTCGATTGTTATTCTTGGGTTGAATAGTATCGGTGGCATTTAATTTTTTCGTAGTTCCTTTGTACATGGTGTTTGGGGTCGGAGATGATCGTGATGTTCCACGCATGTTTACATGTGTTGCGTTAGAGGCGGAGATGATATCGAGTCAAAATACATCATTTCGTTTCGAAAATAGTAATAAATTTCAATTAGTATTACTTACTCGGATACAGTCCAATTCTTTGTTAGTAAAACTTTGGCTCCATAGGATGTCCTTGTTTTCGATGTTTGTGGATAGATTTCGGAGCTCTGAATTTTCCTTCTTACATCTTAAACGTCCCCGGTGTTCTCTTACATCTTAAACGTCCCCGGTGTTCTCTTATTATTATTATTGTTATTATTATTATTATTATAATTATTATTATTATTGTTATTGTTATTATTGTTATTATTGTTATTATTTTTTTTTTGATAGAAATTAAAATACATGGGTAGTAATAGTTCTCACATCGACAATGCTCTTCTCAATACGTGTGATGTACCAGTTAAGAGAATCTTTTGCACTTCTTGCAGGGATGGTAAGCCAGGGATCATTATCATATAATTTTCGGTTCCCTTCTTGATCATTCCTAGTGCTCCTACGATCATTGGTATTGTAACCTCCTTGAGATGCCACATTTTCTCAATTTCAATGAGCAGGTCTTTATATTTTCTGAGCTTGTCAAATTCTTTCGCCGAGATATTATGATCACAGAGGATGCTCATGTCGATAAATAAGCAAACTTTATTGTTTTGGTCTTTCACAACAATATCCGGTTTATTGGCTTTGATGGTTCGGTCTGTATGTACTGGAAAGTCCCACAGAATCGTTACATTTTCTCCTTCAGTTACAGCTTCAGGGTGGTGATTATACCACTTGTCGGCAGTTTTGATATTGTAATGCCGACTTATTAGCCAGTGTAGATATTGGCCAACTCTGTCATGTCTTAATTTATACGCCTTATATTATTATTATTTTATTATTATTATACTACTTATATTATTATTATTATTATTATCATTATTATTAGTATTATCATTATTATTATTATGATTATTATTATTATTATTATTATTATTACTATTCTATGTTTGACTTTTGCTTTATATTTGTACAAGTTGGCTCGAAGTCTCACCTAAAGGTTGGAAGTTCATGTTGTCATGCCTAGTGTGCCATATATTTGGTTTTGTATTTAGTGCTGTACTAGTGAATGTCTAAAAACAAAAAGCATATTATTATTATTATTATTATTATTATTATTATTATTATTATTATTATTATTATCATTATTATTGCTGTTATTGTTATTAATAATATATATGTAATGTTTCCTAACACATATACAAATACAGATGTATAAATATATATATATGTCCCTATATATGTGCATATACATAGACACACACACACATATATGTGTGTGTGTATTTACGTATATATATATGTGTGTGTGTATATATATGTGTGTGTATCTGTATATGTGTGTACAGACATCCCTCAGTGTATGTGCGGTTCAATGCGGTTCGATAATATATAATTACACAGTTGCTTAATACTCATTAACAATGAAAGTTCACTTGCATCATATTTTGTGATCACTGGTATCTACGAAATGGTGATCAGTTTTGTTATAATTTTCTGAAAAATCTGTATTAAAAAATTATATAATATTAGTGTATATTTTTGATATCTATATGAAATGATGCTCATAGGGGGTTCTTCCTGAAGACTCAATGAAACGCAGGCTGGAAATAGGAAGCTGAATACCAGACGGTTCAATACTTAACTCTCACAAAAATTACTATTTTGTGCTGGTATGCGGTAGACACTTCTACAAACACACATGCATCCACATATAGCAAAATACATATATGCATATGTAAATACCCCACACACACATGTATATGAATGTATATCCATATATATATACATACATATATACGTCTATATATACATACATATACGTATATATATATATACATACATATACGTATATATATATATATACATATACGTATATATGCACGTATATATATATACATACATATATATATATATATATATATATATACATATATGTATATATATACATACATATACGTATATATATATATATTATATATATATATATATATACATATATACATACATATATACGTCTATATATATACATACATATACGTATATATATATGTACATACATATACGTATATATATATGTACATATATATATATACGTATATATATATATATATATATACATACAGACATACAGACATACAGACATATACTCACGCATACATATATATATATATACATATATACATACATATATACATTATATATATATGTAATATATATATATATATATATATATATATATATATATGTTTGTATATATTTATAAATACATAATTATATGTATATATATATATAAACAAATATATATATATATATGTTTGTGTGTGTGTGTGTAGATGTATCTATCTATCTATCGGTCTTCATATATATATATATATATATATATATATGTGTGTGTGTGTGTGGTGTGTGTGTGTGTGTATGTGTATGCTTGTAGATGTATCTATCTAACTATCGGTCTCCATATATATATATATATTATATATATATATATATATGTGTGTGTGTGTGTGTGTGTGGTGTGTGTGTGTGTGTGTGTGTGTAAATCACCTTTCGCAATACATTGCTGAACAGGCAGAAAGAGAGACAGGAGGGTGAGAGAGAAAAGTAGATGTTTGATAACACTTGAAAAAGATATATCATATATAAAAGACGTTGCATAAACGTAACCATCGATTTATTTAATGAAATGATATACTTGATATAATATCATATATACGTACTTGTAAATCATTATCAAACTATGCATTTATGTAACAAAATCCGAAGGTAGTTTCTTGGGAATTATCCTACTATGATTAGGAAGTTTTATTTACAAAATCTGAAGTAGGCCGATCCCGAATACCGTGTTTATTTGTTATACGCTTATGATAACATTGGATGTATGAGTATGTGTGTGTGTATGTCTGGTTTTATCTTCTATCTTTCTATTAAAACACTTAGACTATGAGGTGAATCTTCGTCAGTGATCAATCATGTATCCAACATGATCTATTTGTATCATATTACTTCATTAGTTGCCGCGTTACACAACAAAACAAGCGAACAAAGTATCGTTTACCTAAAGTCCTATAGTTTATCCGGAAGAAATAGAAATAAACTTACTCGAATTTTCAAAATTTCACGTCGCACATGCTGAAGCAGAACAATATCAGCGTGTTGTAAAATTAGATGATATTACAGATGAATATCATAATGAGCTTGTCAATACCAGCGACACTTTTGTTGATGATTGTTTTGGGTTTATAGCATTGACAGAAAATATTACTTTAAATAAAGATCAAACATATCTCGTTTTATTCGCTCACAACTGAAGATTACATGTTTTTTTTTTCTCGATGCGATTGTTTAAATTATTCAGTTCCTTTTACATTTGCAATGCGTGATGAGACTGCATTCAATAAACACCATTTTGGTTTATCACATCATATATTTTGTAGCTAAAAGTATTGTCATGAACAATATAATGGTTTCCCAAATACTATTCGATTCCTTCCATAATAGCTTGTTCCACAAATGCCAATAAACAAATGTATTAAACAGAAACTTGTATGCTTTTTGTATTTTTGGCTTTCTTTGTTTCGGTATTTATTCGTTGTGGATTTAAGCCATATAAACGATAAAAATAAATGCAAGATAGAAATCATTACTTCATATGTGGTACTGCAATAAGATGAATAGTCAAATGCACGTAAAACCAACATGATCTAAACTATATAAATTTGATGTTTCTCTGCAATAAACACTTAGTTTTCGTATTGTTATTTAGTTTTACCTACCAAAATGTCTCTCTTATTGTAATATATTACTGAAATAGTAGCTGTTAAATGTGTTGCTTTAAGGTGAAACACAACTTTATTATTGAATAATTAAATTCAATGTTTACAGATTAAGTTTTATAGGAATATACACGGAACAGCGTACAACTTCTGAAAAAGACATGGGATCATTTTAATATGAAGGCCACATCGGTATACCTCCCTGTTTGCATCCACTGGTAACTATGAAATACTTCACTACTTTACTGTATTTATTGCGCATAATAGTCGCAGAAACAAACGTACACATACGTACACATAAATACTTATACGCATAGATATAATGCAATACTAGTGTGGAATGGCACTTCAAAGTTCCCCTGATAAAATATTCAGTCGTTTCATGAGGCGAAACTGGTAATTCCAGAGAACACAAAAGTTCAAGTACATTTAAGGGATTCTAAGTATTCCGTTGCTCCCATCAGTAAAAGGTCTGTTATTTTTCTTCGCCTAGCTTTCAAATAATAACTTAGACTTAACGTCCCCACGCACATACATACCTGTGTGCATAAATACACTCATACACCATAGAAAATTATATTTAGGCGAGGGTAAATATCTGCGTATGTTGGTCTGTATATTTGTAGACAGAAGTATATATATATATATCTTTATATATAAAAGTCAAGTTGTGTGTCTGTCTCCTGCGATTTAGATTCCTAACTACTCCCACATTTTGCGGTGCAGTTTAACCAAAACCGGGTATCTTAGAGTCGTGATTCATATCGAGCCCTTCTGGGTATTAGCGCGCGTCTACGATGAGTCTACGATTTTTTAAAAAAATTAATATCATTTTTTTTCATTTTAATGCATTTTTTCGCTATTATATAAGAGAAGTAACTCTCTAAAAATGTCTACGATGAGTCAACGATTAAAAAAAATTACCATAATTTTTTTTCCATTTTAATGCATTTTTTTGCTATTTTTTGGCTATAACTCTCTAAAAATGCTTATATAGTTATTTCCCTTACCTGCATGCTGCTGTAAGTGCTTTTGTGTGGGTGGGTGTATTATGAGTGATATCGGATTTAGATTGTCATCTGCCAACTCCAACACATGGTACTGTATTTGTTCACGTCACAGAATTATTCTTTAGGCAAATGTTATTGAAACAACCTGTGGAATTGTTTAAGTAATATTCGTGTTTCCATGCAAGTTTTATTACTTCTGTATAAAACGTGACATGTAACAATGGACCGAGAACAGGTGGTGCAAGTGGTACGGTTGCACCCGATAAAACAATGGTTAGGTGTGCAAAATCAAAATTTGCATCCTTACATACTGTACATGGTTTACATGATAGTGTCTAAAAACTAATATGTAAAAACTTTCTTGAAGTTAGGTTAAATAAATAAAAAGTCCTAAATGTTAACTAATGAAGATGGTCATAAAATTCACAGGGAGATTCTACAAAGATATACTACTGAACTAATACATAATCAAAAAATTAACATCAAAATCATATATATATATATATATATATTATATATATATATATATATATATAACCATTACAGATAAAGGATAAAGAAGTATTAATTTAATAATTAATAAATTTTGCCAAGTAGTTTCGGCATGGAAAAAACCATTCTCGGTAAAAACTTGTACAAAAAGTTTTTTTTTTTTTTTATTTAATTATAAATATGATTAAGGGTTTAGCAACAAGTTGCTTCACCACATACCGAAAATTTAGAAATAGCAGCCAAAGACAGCTAATTCTTTTAACTACAAATATGACTCCACAGACAACAATATTTGTAACTCACATAGGCAAAAAGAAGATAAAATAATGAAATCAAACAGTCTACGATTAATTATGGACGGGTATCTGCATAAGAATTATAAAAAGTCATTTCCTTCATCGGCATAATATTTCGAGAATTATAAATTTGAAAATGCTAAACCTACCCTTTGCATCTTCGACCATGCACCATCGAAACATATCACAAGGTAGTCAACATTTCCAAACTTATATAGACGAGTAATTTGATATTTTCCCTCCAAGATTACCATGTGCGTCACACGATAGTACCGCAGAAAAAAACTGCAGTTTGCTATCAGGGAGTGAAATAATTATTACAGATATAGGGCAAAGAATTATCAATTTAATAATTAATAAATTTTATCTAGTAGTTTCGGTGTGGAAAAAGACCGTTATCGGTAAAAAAAAACGTGTACAAAAAAGTTTTTTATATAATTATAAGTATAATTAAGGGTTTGGCCACAAGTTGCGTCACCACATACCGAAAATTTAGAATTTTCGGTATGTGATGAAGTAACGTGCAGTAATTTCAAGACATTTTATTAATGACTACACTATTTCTTTCCGCGTTAACTAACATCTATTTATTCAGAGAAACTTCAAATGTTACCGTTAGTAACTTCTCTTGAAAATCGACAAAATTTGGCATCGTGTCGTAATCAAATACTTGCAGAGAAAGAATTTAGCTCTCAAAGACATTCATGCTGACATGGTTGATACATTAGTGGGATGACGCTCCAGCTTTATCAACAGTGCAAAAGTGGCAGCTGAATTTAGCAGGGAAAGAGAGAGTCTTGAGAATACCCATGGTCTGGACGTCCTGTAGCTGCCACCACCGAGGGAAGCATTGATCTTGTTCACCACATGGTGATGGGTGACAGGCGGTTGGCTATAAAGCAAATAATCAACGTTATTAGCATATCCTGTGAAAGAGTGGATAATTTTCTGCTGAATGAAATTAGCATTACGAAGGTTTCTGCTTCGTGAGTGCCACGTCTTCTAACACTTGATGAAAAGCGCACCAGGCTGATCATATTACGGGAATATCTGACATTGTTTAAGGCAGATTCAGCTTGTGTCCTAACCTTGAACGTTTCCTAGCCTAGCATGCATGTTGGGTTATTGGCTTTGAACGAGAAACAAAGAGGCAATCCATGCAGTAGAAACACTCTCTTCATCTGCTCCGAAGAAGGCAAGTTCGTTTCATCTGTGGGGAAGGTGATGGCCTCAGTTTTTTGGGATGCAAAAGTCATTGTGTTTATTGACAATTTTCAAAATGTTCACACCATCAATGGAGAGTTCTATACCAACTTGTTAAGGCTGTTAAGAAAGATTATCAAAACCAAACGCCCAGAAAGACTGATGAAGGTAGTCTTCTTTCACTAGGACAATGCTTCAACACACAAGTTCTTGGTCTCAATGGCTGCAGTGCGTGATTGACTTACAACTGGTTGATCAACCTCCTCTCTATTTTAGTGATTTGGTTCCATCTGACTCTCGTCTGTTTCCCAACATGAAAAAATACCTGACTGGATACCAGCATCGCTGTGATGATGACTTCTTACCTGTCTGTTGATGACATTTTTCACCAACAGGTTAGCTTCTTGATCAATGCGATCCAAGTACTGCAACACTGATTTGTGTGGACAATAAAAGGAATTATGTTAACAAATGAATTTAATTTTGTCACATTCCATGAGAGAGTCTTTCTTCGCCTATGAACATGTTAGCCAACCAACATAATAATACACATTCTTATTATACCTGTATTTCTAGTAATATTAACATTAAAACATCTACTTTTATCGTAAAAAAAATTGAGCCCAGGTTTCTACCTCCAATGCAAATTTCGTTCCCGGGCCACTGATATCAAATGAGGCTTAGTCGATTGAATAATCGTAACATATAGAAATCAAAATATATTCCGACATATATCTAATTGATTAACTAGAACAAAATCACGAATGTATGACGCTTTCATATTTTCTGTAATACATTTTGGGGCATATTCTTATGTTGATTTTTATCATAGGCATAGGGTCAGAGATGTTTTGAGAAACTGAGGAAAATGACACCTGTAATTACTGGTACTTATTTTATTGAAACCAGGAATGATGAAGGCAATTAATTATGGCGTGGGTGTAACCCATTATGTGAGGAGATAATAATATATAGCTGAAATCCCTTATCCAGAAGGTCTATTTATTAAATACAGTATTGAATATAAATTAGATAAGTAAATTGTTCGACAAAGCAACGAAATAAGTATCTTACAGAATGTAGTTCCATTCCTCCACATTCTCTATTCTATATTAAAATCTTGCCAAGAGAAACTGTGGCTTACCCGTGTAAGTTATAGCTGCCAAATCAATCTAATACATTTTCGTGTGAAAACATTGGTTAAGAAAAGTAATCTAAATGAATCATTATCACTTACAAATAACTTAATTAATTATTGATTTCTAATGTGAGTGCAAAACCGATCGTTGATGGTGAGGAATATAACCACTTTAATCGACCTCAACATATTAACTAAATTAGCATCATCAAGTCAAATATTACTTCTGGTGATCTCAAGGAGCATTAGCAAGGTTTCTTGGTACGATACAGATGTGATTTGCCATTGCTTTCCTCCAAAATTCCTTCTGTCCTAGAGCAGTAATTAAATTCGATATTATTCATCAGTTTTCTACTAAATTTCATCGTATAGATAGAACTTAGTAGATGAAAACTGTTGAGGCTATAAATGGAAACTTCCGCGAATCGAGACCGAAGCTCGAGCGATATGGTTGAGAAAAGAATTTAACCAAACGTCGAAGCCTGCATCAACATTAGTAATAACTAGGTAGGTGCATTAATACATAGCTAGAGTATCGTATAAAATACCTTGCGCATTTCTGCTGCCTACTTCTTTTCCTGTAATCAGAAAACATGGATACTCAGCTACAACTTCACAGAATGGAGATACTTCTTTATTCCTTTATACTGAAAAGTTTATATAACATTTTACATTATGTTTTAATTTGCATGTGGCTTCTACATACATACTCGAGAGAGACATCTTAGTAGATACAAGCAATGTATCGCATATATTTATCAGACTTGTCAGAAATTATTGTGGTCATATGATGTAGTGACGTGACAGTTATTTTGAATATAATTGCTTAATGAGCGATTCTCTATATGTTCACTTGCTTGAGATAGAATGCAAATCTCCCTCAACTACATGTTGCTGGTCAAGAGACGAAGGAAACATAATATAGTTAAACAAACTGAATGCACACAGCTGAACTACGTGGTTATAGGTTGGTTTGATTAGTGTTAACCTGAGGAGAGATAACTATTATTTCACATTACAGAACAAGTATAATCAATTTCTTATTGTCACAAACTAATATCGCTTAAAGGATAATTAATTCAGAGAATATTCGCGATGTAATGTTAATTTATTGTATATTAATTAACTTAGAATATAACATATGTCCAAGAAAGGCTGTATGATGGTTTCAGGTTTTGGCAGAGCCAAAACGTTTAGAGGAACGCGATAGGGGATTACATCGACCCCAAAACTCAAACTATTTTAACAATTATAGAAGAAAGGGATAACTTAATTTATCGACTCCGACAATTTTAACGGCTAAGTCATCCTCGGCGAAATTTGAATTCAGAACATAATTTGTCGGAACAAATACCGTTAGATATTTTGTCTGTCACTCTAGCGACTCTGTATATATGGACACTATAGTAGCGAGATTTGAATTAACCTAAACTTCTAATAGCTATCATTTCTTCAGTAGTTACAAGACCAGTCTGGGGATAGAGAGTGTATAATGAATTAAATTTACAGCAGTTTCTAAATGACACTTATTTACTCTAAAGATATATAACGTTAGAAACCTGCTCGTTGGAATTAATATTGAATTATACAAATGTAATTAAAAACAACACATGCAGCACAAAACTTCTAAATTTAGTGTTCGTTAAACTTCTATGCAAAACTTATAAATTTTTCAATCAAGTATTAGCTATTTTATTGGATACACTTGTTGATCATATCTAAATGAAAAATATTTGAACAGTCATTTCACACGTTAGAATTTCATTTGAAAATTAATAGCTAAAGATGCATCCGTTCTTATTTGTATGAGAAAACTATAAATACTAAATAAATTTCTTGTGTACAATAGATCAAAGAGATCTTTTCCAATGTGATTACGTAACATACATTTTCAAAATATAATTTATTTGTTTTTTTATCACTACAAGTGTCAACCGAAAGCCGTTGCAAAGCCATTCATGTAATATTCATGCCACCTTAAATAACAATTTAGAGAAACATGAAAAGAAATAATAATTGTCTCAAACATTCTTACAAGGTTCTTACAACATGTAAAATCTTATGCAACAATCATTTAATTTTCCTCTGTATTCTGTTTGGTTACAAGTATATACACATAAACGTATGTGTTTGCTTAAGCAGACATTTTCACCTCACTTTCACACTCTCTCACTCTCACTCACGAGAAGCGAGAGAGAGAGAGAGAGAGAGAGAGAGAGAGAGAGAGAGAGAGAGGAGAGAGTATAATGGTATGTATACATATGCAGCAATAAGTAAATAGGATTGTACAAATTGGATTTAAAATTATGAACATTGAAACCTATAAAACAACTCGGATAGGAATATATGGAATTATGGGGTTACATATATCAGTGTTTGTGCATATAAATATGTAATTTACTTACAATGTTTCGTTTTAAAATGAGCGTGGGCTTGCGCGCGCGTCTTTGTGTGTATGTATGCATGCAGGGTACTTTAAACAAGTGTCTTCTATGGCCGCGTGGCTACAAAACCTGTGACAAGGATTTGATACACAGAAACTGAAATCGGAGTGTGTGTGTCGTTGTGTGAGTGGGTGTGTCTGTGGTTGTATGTGTGAGTGTGCGTGTGTGTGTGCATGCGTGTATGTGTGTGTGTATCGGTATTCGTCTCTTTAGAAGGCGGCGAGCTGGCAGAAACGTTAGCACGCCGGACGAAATGCGTTGCCGTATTTCGTCTGTCGTTACGCTGTGAGTTCAAATTCCGCCGAGGTTGACTTTGCCTTTCATCCTTTCGGGGTCGATAAATTAATTGCCAGTTACGCACTGGGGTCTATGGAATCGACTTAATACCTATGTCTGTCCTTGTTTGTCCCATCTATGTTTAGCCCTTTGTGGGTAATAAAGAAATAGGTATTCGTCTCTTCTTGACAACTGGTGTTACCTTTTTACGCTCTAACTGCTTAGCGGTTCGGTAAAATAGGCCGATATAATAAATACCAGATGGATATTAAGATTGGCCTCACGTTTTCTGTCGATGACCTTAAGATATAATCGCACTGTCAGGATAAGTGTTCATATTAGTCAAATAAGAAAGATTGTCGATTAGTAGGAATATGGACATCATTGATTTGTTTATTTCCCCTGTCTCCAGTGATGATCGTTACAAAGATTTCATACCATATTGCATGTGTTGTTTCTCTGAGTAAAATAAGAGTGACAAGGAAATATTTCAACAAACTTCGGAAGGTACGAAAATGATAACTGCCATACATACATATATGTACGTATGTATATATGTACGTATACGTATATATATTATATATATATATATTATACATACATACATATATATATATATATTATATATATATATATATATAATTATATATATAAAAATTTTGCAATTAAGGACAACTACTTAATAAGGAAAACTTAACAAAATTGTCAGGTAGATAGCGTAAAAACCTCATAAGAGAAAAAATTTCGAAAATAATTATTTCTTATTGAACATATTAATTTATATATAGAGGGCATAATTATACATACATGCCAGGAGGCATTATATATACTTGCCAAACGCTAAGAGGGACAATCAGTCATTTCTACCAAAAATATTACTAATCCCACCGAATGCAATTTTTCAAAGTAGACATTTAAAAATATAGGCCTGTATCACAGTGATTTCATACTTACGTAATCATCACAGGCCTGAATGTATTATAAATAAACAACGACCCTGCCTCGCTTAAGCCGAACAGCTAACTGATCAACATCACGAAG
>NC_042997.1:38135630-38183130 GCF_006345805.1 Octopus sinensis
AGATAACAAAAGAAAGAAAGAGACCTCAATATTATGTAAATAGAGGAAACATATATATTATATATACATATGCTACTCTCTGATCATTCTCTTCTCCGTAGTAAGGCTGAAAGACACAAGACTACAAAAGTCATCAGTGCTTAATGTTCTGCCTTTGAAAACCGTTGAAATGCAGGCCGAGTCCTCTATCAAGTTGGACACCGCACTCAAAACCATTGATATCAATGATGACATAGAATCATCTTGGAAGGCTCTGTGTGATGCAAAGTAGAGATTCTTGAATGGGTTCAACAATTGGTAGATAACTTACATAGCACTCACAAAACATGGATAAATGATAATAGCTCATCCAGAAAAGAGAATGCCTGCAAGAAATGCAGTGGTCAGGCCCAGAAAAGCTCTGAAACATATGAAGGCGGCTTGGTCTCTATTAAGGATACTGAATTCCAAGAAGCTGCAGACTGAAGGAATTCTAAAGTATTTTATGGTGGCCTCAGTAAAGTGTACGGTCCTCAAGAGCACAGTGTTACCCCTATTGTTTCATCGAATAAAGACCCTGCTGACAGACAAATCTGATATCAAATCTGAAGCTATGGAAAAATCACTTCGAAACCGTGTTGAACTCCACCTCATGCTTTTGATGACATACAAAGTTTCGAACAAGTAGTGGACTATTTAATCATCACCGTTTCAAAGCTAGAATGCTGCTACGCACCAGTATCATTTGGCAGGTGATGCTGTATTAGTAGCGACCTCCTTAGAGGCAGCTCACGAACTTCTAGGCCGGTTTTCTGCTGCACATATAGCACTTGGTTTAACTATCAGCATAAAAAAGACGGAAGGGATCCACCAACCTTGCCCTACTCCTAAACAAATTCGATGTGCCAAGCAGAGGCCACCGGTTCACAGTTTTCCTCACACTCCTATACAGATTGATTGGAAAAGCCTAAATTAGGTGAAGTCATTTAGATATCTTGGTAGTAAATAAATTTGAGCGCTTCCCCTGGTGATGAAATCGTCAACCATCTTGCAAAGGCAACCAACGGATTTGGTAAACTCCGTCACCGCCTATGGAATGAAAGGGGCATCAAACATGACACCAAAGTACACGTCTATAAATCAGCCATTCTTACTCTTGTATGGCTCATCGTGGATAACCTATAGATGGCACTTTAACCAACTAGACATCTTCCACAAAGTGCCTGACAACAATCAGCAGTTATTGATCGTCGGCCCTATCAAAATCAATCTTCTGATTAATCAAAATTGATCAGAGACCCACTCACGTCAGGTTCCTTAGCTACTCTCTCTCTCTCTCTCTCTCTTTCTCTCTCTGTGTCTGTCTCTCTCTCTCTATGATGTAACGCGTCATTTGGAGGTTGTTGTAGATAGATCTATTTGGGATAGAGCATGGCTGCGCATCACCAACTAGTTTATCGACGACAAGTGCCTCAGACTCTTGGCTAACCCATTGGCAAAAACCTTGTAATCTGCGCTCAGCAGAGTTACGGGCGAAAATTTGCTTGATTGGTCCCACTTTATCGGGTCCTTTCTCAACAATACCACCACATCATGGCTCACAGCACTAGGATTTCTCCCGTTATTCTGCCAGTTGTGATGCACACCACCTTCCATGTCTAGCATACGAAAATAAAACCCAATGGGCAAGCTTCCTGTTCCAAAGACTTTTCCTTTTTTCAACTGGTCATCGCGCCCCGTATGTCTTCAGCTGTTATCGGCATATCACAGAACTCAACATCTCTACCGAAAAGTGCTGCAGGCCTTAAGGTAGGAGGGGAAAACCTCACTCATCTCTGACTCAACGTGTGCTACGTACATTTCGGCAAACTGTTGCTGACATTCTGCACACATCTGCTTGGATTCGGGTAGCACGCCCGTTAAAGACCAAATTGTAGCTTTGTAATCATGTTGCATTTCTTCTGCCACCAGGTCCCACCGAACGGCCTTAATTTCCTCCTGTAGATATGCCCTAGCTCTTACAACACAACCTTGGTATTTGGTATTGAAGAATTGATCAAAAGCCAATCTCGCCAAGAGCACATCGGTCGATGTACCTCTTCTTAGAGTCTCTTCTAGCTTCTTAACTAGGTTCCCACTATTCTTCATTCCTCTGAAGCTATTTCTTAACTAAACCCTTACATATCTACTCTAATAGCTCTTTTCAAGAGATCCATCTGCGGCTGTCGACGATTGCCCCCAACAACCTCCGATGGACTAACATGCTAACCAGGTCTATAAATGCTTGACGCGCTGAGAAAGAAGCGTTCAGCTTCCCTTATTCGATGCCCTACATGGAGGCGCTTACAGATCCCAAATTGTACTCTGTGTAGCAAACGAGTTTGACTCGTGCATAACTAACACTACTTCTATCTACCGGCCTACAAATTACTCTATCTCGATACCATCTAGAAGACGCGATGCTATTTGACAGTGTCCGTATTGGTGGATTCGGAAAATCTTGTCAGTACCTGTCAGCCGGTTAGAAGCGTCTGGAAAATTTTGTAATGCTTTTACACCAGCTCTGCTATTAGCTAGCCCATACCCATTTCATCCAAATAGGCATCCAAGATAGCGTTACAATCGCCCCCCTAGCACTAAATAGAAAGAAGACCCAAGGGAAATCTTCAAACGTCTAAAGAAATCTGACTTCTTCAGCCCAGAACAATGTGGGCAATGAAGAAAGTAACCGTGATCCTAGTAAAGCATTAACACCCAGGTTTGAGAAATTTCTTGGAGAAATTGGGATTGGCGTAATGGCAGAACATGCTCTCAAAACTGCTTTATGGAGGACAGGGAAGATTTTGAAACTGATACTTGGATGTTGAGTGAGGTGGAATAATATCCTGGGAGACCCTTGACATCAGGCTGTTTTCCACACTTACAGAATTAACCGAAGGAAGTATAATCGAGAGCTCTAAGAAGTGAAACATACAAACTGCCATAGTAGTAGTAGTAGTAGTAGTAGTAGTAGTAGTAGTAGAAACAATGATGACGCGAATGCTAATAATATTTTCCATATTTTCTGCCTTTGTACCAGCGACTTAGATTCGATTCTCTTGTTTTGAGGAATATTGCATCAGGCCGTAAGTGAACAATGACAGTTCGCTTTTATAGATTAGGACCCTGCATTGAAACTAAATTAGTTTATTAATGTATAAGCCTACGTGGGTGCTTCATAGATAATTCACTTCGCAATTACGAAATCATAGAATCAATCACGCTGAATATAGAACAGTACTTTTGTGAAGTTTCCCTAGTGTTAGCAATTCTTAGTTGCTGAAAAATATTTTCTAGCTCTGAAGAGAAGTTATTATGACTAGGACGCACTCCTAGCTATGTTATAGATCTGCTTTCACCAGGAGAGACCTCAGTCACCTCACTTTTCTATCGATGGTCGGGAGTGAGTCAATTTGTTGCTCCTATGCCCATGAAGACTCCAATTGTATATTTCCGGAGCTCTTCAGCGAATAAGAAACAACTCATAAAGGAAACACGTTCTTATATCTTTTATCTTTTACCTTATATTTGTTTCAGTCATTAGATTGCGACCGAATCAACTCCAGGACTTCTTTTTTTTAAACCTTGTACTTATTTTCTGAACTGCTCTGTTTTCCTGAACCGTTAAATTACAGGGACATAAACACACCAACGCCGATTGTCAAGTGGTGGTGTTGGAGACAAACATACACACACACACACACACATACACACATACACACATACGACGAGTTTCTGTCTACCAAATTCGCCGACGAACTGAGGAAATAGAAAAAATTTGACCAAGGTGTTGTGCATGGAGTTTGAACCTGAAAGCGCGTGATTGTAAATTAAGCTTTTTAACCACACAGAGAACTCATGTGTCGCTATAACACTATGAAATCAATAATAGTGTTACTGCAATGGTTTCATTTTCTTAATGGCATTGTGTAAACATATTTTTGGCTAATGAAATTATCTCTTTGAATTTTGGGGTTTTTGATGCAAGTTCAGGAATGAAAGGAGGAAACAATGCTAAAACGTCTGAATTCAAACCATCTAAAACTTATTTCATACAATATTCATCTAGTGTTACATTATCAAATACATCATTATGTGCTTTGGTGGAAATTTGGCTGGCATTTGTAGCAGGTTAATGGAAAGTCGTCATGTTGATACAGTTGGTGCACCAAGTAGATAGAAACGGTACATTAATTCACAAATACCATTCAGTAATTAGTTTCTGCTAATATATGATCTAAATTCACAAATACCATATGATCAACTTTGCTTTTCTCCCTCTGGGGCGATAAAATTAAAACATATAAGAATTTTGTAGAAATGAGCAGAACTGGTCTATTAATATCTCTGACCAGTGAGTCTTAACCTTTTTTTATAGGCAAAAATAAATAATTTGCCATAGCAAAGGGAATCAGTCCAGACATTTATTCATAAGCACATGACAGCACTCAATCGGTACAAGCTGGACCTCTTTGAGAGACAGCAAGCCTGCCTCGGGGGAAACAGACACCCAAGCCTGTGAGCTGAGGTCAGGCGCCTGTCTCAAGTCAAAAAGACTTTGTCTGTGGACAGAGCACAGGCAATGGAGAGAGAGGAGTCAAATATGCAGCAGAGTTGAAGCCACTCTGTGCACTCAAGCCCGCAACTCACTCCAACACCTATAATCCAGCTGCCACCGAATGTATAGGTCAGAAATAATAAGATGAAAACGCAGTGCACAATGCGGTTCAAATGCAAAAGTCAGCTGAGAAAAATAGCAAAATATTACTCTTTTACTTGTTTCAGTCATTTGACTGCGGCCATGCTGGAGCACCGCCTTTAATCGAGCAACTCGACCCCGGGACTTATACTTTGTAAGCCCAGTACTTATTCTATCGATCTCTTTTGCCGAACCGCTAAGTAACGGGGACATAAACACACCAGCATCGGTTGTCAAGCAATACTAGGGGGACAAACACAGACACACAAACACGCATATATATATATATATATATATATATATATATATTATATATATATATATATATATATATATATATATATACGACGGACTTATTTCAGTTTCCGTCTACCAAATCCACTCACAAGGCTTTGGTCGGCCCGAGGCTATAGTAGAAGACACTTGCCCAAGGTGCCACGCAGTGGGACTGAACCCGGAACCATGTGGTTGGTAAACAAGCTACTTACCACACAGCCACTCCTGAGCCTAGAAGTTATGGAATGGAGAAAATACCAATAAAGCAATAATAAAATCATAGATCAACAAAAATCAGATCATATGTGGTTTAACTGAGAATTTGAAGGCCAAAAAATTTGTCATATCGTTGATGAAAGACAAATTAAATAAGAAAAGTAATATAATAAAAAAGAAAAGTCAGCAGATTTTTGTTCTTTCTTGCTTTCCTGTTCTTCAAATATGTGTTCCATTTGTTCTTCTTCACTGCCCGAAAAAATGACATCCAACTCCATATTATATGAATGCCAATAGGCAGATATGAGCACCGAAATTTTCTTTGGGGGGTGGGGTCTTGAGAAGCTTGTTGGGGTCTAGAGAGGACCCGAAAATTCCTCTGGCGGTCTCCATCACCACCATTGTGGAATAATCCATAATTTTTATGATGGACCTATATAATGAATAAATATTGTAATGTAATCCAAATATAAAAATATTATTACTTGGCACTTATGGAGAAATGTTGGGGAGTGGAGTATTTGCAAGCGTTCTTTCAAATATCGATCAGCATCGCAAATGTCTTAAATTTGCAAAAAATTAATATTAATTTTCCAATAATTATAGAAGAGAGCGCAGACCTCCGCCAAGCAGCTCATTTCCGCCCATATACACGCGTGATGAAAATCGCCCAATTTCCCAAACCAACGCCGGCAAAAACATAACCTTTTTGGCGGGATGAAACAAAAGTAACACAGCCATATGATGTATTGCTAACACTACTTCCTCCTCTGTTGCTGCCTTTAGCAACTCTTGAATACGCTAGTGTCATTTAATTACTGAAGTGTTTCGCTGCCGTTTCTTTATGTGGTTTGATCTCTTTATGCATCGGTTTGTATAAGATATAAGATATGAGATAGATACGCGAGTGAAATTACTAATAGAGAAAGGGAAATAAAACTTTTCAAACAACAACACCACCATATGGTACTTGGAAACCATGTGTTTTCAAGGGAGATAATCAGAGAAGACTTGGAATGACGTAACATCGTAGCACTTCATGTAAAGTAAATATAACAAATGAAAATTCCTTCAATAATCCATAAAATATCCCGGATCACTACCAAAATTACATCTGTTACTTGTACTATTACCAACTTTTTCTGCAAGTTTCATTAAATACCGTTCACAACTTTTTGAGTCATTCTTCACTCAGAGGGACAGACATACCAACGGCAATGGAAACAGAACCTCCTTCGTTGGCGGAGGTAACAATTTATTATCTTTGCAAGAAAAGAGAGAGGAAAACGAACGAATGTGAAAATCGAAAAGTTGCTGACGTGTCAGTTTCAACCATTCCAAGTTGACGTGAAACGCTTCTGTCTTGATTGGAAAAGGCTGAGCTGACTACGGTGTGTAGCGGGTCGCTACACGGCTTAAAAAATATTATCACTTGGCACTTATGGAAAAATGTTGGTGGGGTGGTGTATTTGCATGCATTCTTCCAAATATCGATCAAAATGGCAAATGTCTTGAATTAGTAAAAATATTTTTGTCTTTAAAAAATATGTATTATTATGTTTGAATGAAATTGCGATTCATTTGCAAAGATCTAAAAAAAATTAATGGAAGAACAAATTTAAATTTCGATTTTTCAGAAATCACCGATTTTTCGCCATTCTATAAAAAGTTTTATAAATGAAATAATTTTAAATGCAAATTCTCAAAGAAAAAAATATAATTTCGTAAAAGTACATTTAGAACTATTAAAAGTAAAAATTATCTGATATGTAATCCAATATAATTTTTTTTTTAATTTAAAATTTTTTTAATTTGTGCTTAAAAGACATTCCAAAAAAATTTATGGTAGTGTCAGGGTTTCGGTGTTAGTTTTTATTTATTATAATAATATTAATTATGACCTGCTGCGGGACGGGCCGCAGTAATAACAATGAAAATCGATAGACCTCTCCCGTAATACAAAAGAGCGTATTAGGTTTTAAGTGGCTGAAAGAAAATCAGAAAATGGCGACGACTCAAAAATGCAAACAAAATTTTAGTTAATGAATTAAAAACAAAATTTATAAATACAAATTATGTATATTTGGAATCCTTGAAATACAAGGAACATGTTAATATAAGTTTAGTTCTAGTGCAATGGACTGTTACATGAGTTAATTAATTCATATAAATAAATAATAGGGCCCGGGCGCACATTGAGCATTTATAGACGAGGACGTCGTTCGGGGCTCTCCATTTTGTTGAGACTCGTACTCAGACCTGCTCGTCTAATATATATATACGTGAGGAGGTGGTGACAAGATCCTGACTTTAAATTTTTAAAAATGCAGGTGGATTAGCTTATTATAATTATATTCAACACATTCCCCTCTCAGATTCACACACTCATTGCAACGATCCTTCAGTTTTTCTAAGATCTGTAAAAGAACGCGGATATCTGGGCCTCCAACCAGGCCTCTCACGACATACCTTAAAACCAAGAACTTTCAGTTCTCCCTCGTATATATATATATATATATATATATATATAGAGAGAGAGAGAGATGTGTGTATACATACATATATATATATATATATATATATATACACTTACATGTATATATACATATATATAATATATATATATACATACATACAAACATACATACATACATACATACATACATACACACATATATATATATATGCATACGTACAAAGAGAGATTGATACAGAAGGATACATGTGGATGTAGAAAGCCTTAACAATATGAAGGAAATCTTTAATATATAAAATTTTTTCAACTTTTTAATAGAACGCATTCTAAACAGCTGCTTGTCTTTGACCCCGAAAGGCACACGAATTTTTTTTTCTTATGAACAAATAGAATTGGTCTCAACAGGATTCTACGGCGTTGATCCAACAGTAATTGTTTTTTTTTTCCTTTCTAAGATGCTAAAATTTGAAAGATTTTGAATGAATATAGTTAATAGTAACCTCGACGCCGTGCATTGATATCACCTGCGATGATCGGATAGCAGATTTTTTTTCTTTCGGAGACATATACGCGAACAGCTGTTTTATACAATGCTATTTTGAAAAGGAATGTTCCTGAAAAATGTAAGTTAAAAATGCTCATTTCACATATTTACAGTAGTCCTGCATCTAAATTTCTATCTAGAATTATTTATGAAACATCTATTCTGTAGCACGCACACACACACACACACAAATACACACACATAAACACATACTCACACATATGTATTATATTATTATATGCATTCAGTAATTCTATCAATTGAAATTACCTGCCCATTTAAGTAGCGTGTAGTGGAGGAGCGTGACTAAGTGGTAATGGTATGGGGTTCATGATCGCAACATTGTGGTTTCGAATCCCGGACCGGGTGATGCACTGTATTCTTCGGCAAAATACTTCAATACACGTTACTTCAATTCGCTCAGCAGGCAAAAATAAGTAATCGTGCACCAGACTGGCTGTGTCCCGTTCAGTAGGGTATATGTATACCATGGAAACCGGAAGACCGGCCTATGCGTCTACATGACTCGGGAAGGAACTTTACATAATTAGCATACAGATGTCTGTACATTTTGGACGTGTGCTTTTAACATAATTCAATGATAAAATCCTCATGGTACAGAGGGAGAAGGTTGGACTTTTAAATTCCAGGTACAATGCATTAAAACTGCATCGACACTGTTTACCTCCTCTTTCTAATTATATTCAACAAGGCTGGAGAAAAATGGGTTTATGTCTAAAGCCAATTAAATATAACATTTGATCACTTGTTTTCTTTATTCAAAATTCGGACAGAACATATGGGATGACCTGATAGATATTTTATTTTCAATATAGCAGTTGTTTTAGTTTAAATAAGTCAGACATACTGAATGAAAGTCATAGCATTATGTTTTTACCTTTATCTGAGACGAGATTCTATACATGGTCTTCGCAAATATATAATTATTATGAATTTTGCGGTTATTTGGAAAATTTTATGATAAAATTGTATATTTTCAGAAACATTTCATTCTTAAAATATAAATTTCCACATACGCAATATTCTTTTCTAATCTAGGCACACGGCCAGAAAGTTTGGAGGAGGGGGTCAGTCAATTAGATCGACCCAGTACGCAACTTGTACTTAATTTATTGGCCCCGAAAGGATGAAAGACAAAATCACCTAGGTGGAATTTGAACTCAGAACGTAAAGACAGACCACATAGACAATATTGACGGAGCAGTCAGTCAATCTATCTATCTACCTATCTGTCCAGCTACCTTCGTACCTACATATCTATTTATCATGTTCTACTTACATATCTGTCGTTGTATATATCTGTCTACATACATTTAAACACTTATAACTAAAAATCAAAAGTAAAACTTAATAATTGCTGTTCACCATTTTGGCCTCAGCCTTTGGGTTGCTATACATTAAAAGGTGAAAACAGTATCCACAGCTATTTGTTAAGGTTGTTTCACTTTCATTTAAAATTTTGTCGATATATCTAGTCATCCGTCTTTCTATATTCTTTCCGTTAATGAATCTATCTATCCACATAGAGACATCGACGGACTGAAGCTATAGAAACTGCTGAACACTAAAATATGTAGCAATAACTAAACTTTCTTATTGTTTGTTACAATATATTTCTTTACTACCCACAAGGGGCTAAACACAGAGGGGACAAACAAGGACAGACAAAGGGATTACGTCGACTACATCGAACCCAGTGCGTAACTGGTACTTAATTTATCGACCCCGAAAGGATGAAAGGCAAAGTCGACCTCGGCGGAATTTGAACTCGGAACGTAACGACAGACGAAATACGGCTACGAATTTCGCCCGGCGTGCTAACGTTTCTACCAGCTCGCCGCCTTATTGTTCGTTACAATATTCTATAATACGACGTTTAGAGTCATGTAAATGCTCTCCTCTCACGCATTTCTTCCAGTCAAAACTGACTTACTCTCTTCCTCCCACTTCGTTTTTGCCACTTCCATTTACATAGCTATTTTGCTCGCTCTTTCTACCGCTTCGTTCTACTAAACTACACAGCGCGACAGCAATACCTTCCCCTTCCCTCTCAACGCTATCACTCTCCTCTCTCTCTCTCACTTTCTCTAGATTTCATTTCCTCTCTCTCTCTCTCTCTCTCTCTCTACCTTTCTCTCTCCCTCTATCAATTCCGCTCTCTCTTTTCGCCACTTCTTTGAATTAATCACATGACGGCGTCACACATTCCGCCTAATAACTATTACTTCCTCATACCTCACACCGTTAACACACCTCCCCTTGCAACTAGCCACGTGACAGAGTATTAATAGTACACACACACACAAACGCACACACACATATATAAATATACACATATACTGCCGTCCGATTTCACTCACTTCTCATATCATTAAAGTATTTGAGAAGGTGGTGAGATCGCAAATAACTCACTTCCTCGAAGACAACAATCTGCTGAACCTTAACCAGCATAGTTTCCGTGATGGCAGAGACTGTCTGTCGCAGCTTCAGCACCATTTTGATGACATCTCAAAAGCGTTGGTTGAGGGCTCCAATGCTGACGTCATATACCTTGATTTTCAGCAAGGCATTTGACAGAGTGGACCACAAAATCTTGCTGAAGAAACTGTCCAACATTGGAGTCCGTTGAAAGCTGCTGCAGTGAATAAAGTGTTTCTTGACGAACAGAACCCAACATATTGTGTTTGAGGGAATACAATCCAGCTCAACCAAAGTCAGTAGTGCTGTCCCACAAGGTATTGTGTTGGGCCCACTCCTTTTCCTTATTTACATCAACGACATAGTAGAAGTCATCAACCATTCTCCATTGAAAATCTTTGCAAATGATTCCAAACTCCAGAAAGCCATAAACCGCATGGGAGACCGAACATGCCTTCAGTCAGATCTATTTGCTATTGTCTGATACTCTGAATTTACCATATGCTCTTCCCTTGGGTGACTCCCTAGTGTCATCCAGCAATATCAGAGACCTTGGAGTAATTGTTGATAGCAATATAAGCCGGAGTTCCCACGTAAATAGCAAGGTTGACTTGGCCCGCAAGAAGTGCTCGTGGATTTTGAGAACTTTCCAGTCTAGAGATGCCTGCACCATCATCCTTCTCTACTCTACCTTTGCCCGACCCCACCTTGAATACTGTTGGCCAATGTGCCCCCCCCCCATAAGAAGCAACTCGTTATGAACGTAGAAGCACTCGGGAGGTCAATAATAATAACGATAGACGGCATGAAAGGCATTGGCTATTGGGGTCGACTAAAAAATCTCAATATCTACACTCTCCAACGCCAACGGGAGCGTTACATTATTTGTGTTATGTGGAAAATATTCCATCAGTATTGCACAAATGATTTTGGAATCAATTTTAAAATCCATCCAAGACTTCGTCCCCGTGCTATCCGTCCACTACAAAAATCGTACATATAGCAACATTACGTCACAATTACTTTACCTCAACCGTTCCAGCTTTCTTTAATACCATACCAAAACGTCAAAACGGAAACAGATCCCATAAAATTCAAATGTTCACTGGACAAATTTCTTCAAAATATCCCGGACCAATCTCCTACACCCGGATGCGTCTTTAACAATAAAAACTCTTTGCTAGAGTGGGACATAGTGCCCGATATATGACGATATATGATTAAAAGACTTCACCAAGTGGTGCTATTAAGTTAGACACGGCCTGGGCATATACTGGCCGAAAGCTATCAAAGATATCAAAGTTAAGTTATACACACACACACACACACACACACACACACACATATATATATATATATTGGGGCGGTAAGTCGATTACATCCACTCTATATCGACCCAGAAATAAGTACGTTCAGGCATACTTATTTTATCAACCCCCAAGGTTCAACTGTTACATATTTTATAGATTCTTGATTGATGAAACGCAAAGATGACAGAAGCGGATCTTGAGATCACAACATAAAAACGGACTAAATGCCGTTAAGCATTTTACCCGGCGCGCTAAAATATACTACGAAGATGTACTTGTATAGCAAGTGACCTGATCTGAGATCGTGTGCTGAAACAAAAGCTATTGCAGCATGGAAGGTGTTTATAAGCCATTAAAAAACACAAAAACCGTTAGATTCACTTCAACATTTAAATTTAATTTGTCAAAATATTTTTGTCGCTTTGAGACCAAAACCTGTTCACTGACAAAATCCCGTGCTGCATCTGAGAATGCAACAGTTAGTTCATGATATATATGTACGTACGTACGTATGTATTTATGTATGTATGTATGTATGTATGTATGTATGTATTTATGTATGTATGTATGCATATGTGTATGTATGTGTGCATGTAAGTGTGTGCGTATGCATGCGTGCATACCTATACGCATGTATGTACTTACGTATGTATGTGAGTATTTGGGTATGTAAGTGTGTAGACGTGTTTCTGTGTGTGTATAAGTGTATGTACATATTATGATTAATTAATGATAAAGTTTACATCCTTATTCATTTCTTATACCGTAAAAGGAAACGTGTAATATGTAGTTAAAGATATAACGAAATCTTAGTCTTCGTTTTAATATATGTGTGTGTGTATATGTGTGAACATGTGTGTCTTAGACGTGGCTGTATGGTAATAAGCTTGCATCCTAATCACATGATTCCGGGTTCAATCCCACTGCGTGGCAATTTGGGCAAGTGTCTTCTATGTAGCCTTGTGAGTTGATTTGTTGGTAGACGGAAACTGGAAGAAGCCTGAATATATATATATATATATATATATATATACACACAGAGAGGGAGAGAAAATTAGATATATAGACATACAAATTTATGTCTATATTATGTATGTATGTATGTATGTATGTATGTATGTATGTATGTATGTATGTATGTATGTATGTATGTGTGTATGTATGTATGTATGTCTCATTGAAAAGCAAATGAATAAAGAATCGATATATCGAAACTACTTTGTGTTAATTTCTTCTGCTCCTGGCACAGGGCATTAAGGCCTTCTCGTCCCTTGCAAGTAGAATAAATTGTGTACTAAAAAAAATACTGTGCCAAATAATCCATTAAATTCTTTATATATAATTTCTCCTTGCTTTGAAAATAATGCAGTACGGTGATTTACCATATTGTGAGATGTCATATGCATAACCTTAAACGATACATTCTTTGGGCCACAAATTCTAACTCGAAGATAAAAATGGAATTATCATGCGCGCTTTATAGACGTTGCTTTATGTCATCATATAGAAAGGCATTTTATACTATGAAAAGCTATTGCATATTATCACTGAGAGACGCCAAGTCATAAATGAAAATATTTTTGCAGTTTAGTCACATTTAAGCATTCTATAGAGGTGTCAGTTATGTTTAGAATTATAAAATCAAAGGTGAAATATCTTCAGGAATTCTGCACATAGATCTAGCGTTGGCGAATGATTTATTCATGAATAAATTTGAAATTGTTGAAGCGTCTTCTAAACATTAAAAGAAACAGGTTAGTGTTAAACAACATGACGACAGTTTGCTAAGAATAAAATATATGCATTAAAGTTTTCTCAAAAACAATCTACAAAATAATAATATATATTAACATTATTCAACTAGAATTGTTAGAAAGCCGGACAAAAATCTTTTGCAGCATTTCTTCCGGCTTTACATTTTGAAATCATATTCGGCCAAGGTCGATTTTGACTTTCATCTTTTTGTGACCAATAAAATAATTGCCAGCTGAACAGTGAATCGATATAATCGAGTTTCCCCCTTCTCCCAATCAAATATCAAAATATTCAGGTCGTAGAAAAATTGTTATCATTATGCCGACGACCGCTCGGTTCAACCACAAATGGCCTGAACTCTTCGCATGAACACCACCCTGTACATAACTCCATGTCCCCCTACATGGCCTTGCTTTTTGCTTTTTGAGCCAAAAAATTAACTTAATTTAACTTAACTTATTATTATATGTTTGGCTTTTCCTTTGTATTTCTACAAGTTGACTCCAAGTCTCTCCCAGAGACCTCAAGCGACAACAAGTTAGAAGTTCAAGTTGGTATTATGACCAGGGTGCCATATATTTGGTTTTGTCCTAGAGAAAGTCGGTCAAAACAAGTAAATCAGGACTTTGCTTTAAAAGTCGTTTGATAACAACATGATAGTCTGATGTTGAGATGAGAGTAAAAAGTGTTTGTTGTTATGTACAGTTAAAGGTATATTGATACTGTTTACAGATTAAAATATTTCTAGATTACACAGACAAAATTTTGCAATGGGTTTGGGCAGTTCCCATGAACACTATCTTTTATTTCTTCCATGTTTGGAATTCCTGGTATCTGAGCAATCGGACCCGTTTTTCTATCACATCCCTAGGGCACCTATAGCAACAGCTATTCTTTTAGAGGTTCCATATTTTACCAATTTTTATTTCAAGATCGTTACACTTGCTCGGTTTTGGTAGGTCTGAACGAACATATTTATTGTCGATTGGGAGAGTCATATCGATGAGGAGACATGGTTTTGTCTGAAGTTCTTCAATACAATGTCTGGCCTAATTCCATCGAACTATCAATCAGTTTCAACGGTGAAATTCTAAAGGAATGAGATATATTCAAATTCTATAATTATAATTATTATTATTAGGCTATTCTTCAGTCGAATAACCCATCCCGCTCAAAAGGTCCCTTGAATATTCGTGGATCAAAGAGGCATACAGCATCAACTATATAGCATATGTGGTGGACCTTTTCCACCACCATTAGGTCCAGTATATTATACTCTAGCACCTGCTCTGTTTGGATAGGGAAATCCGAGAGGATTTTGCTAGTCTCTGATTCTGCCGCTCTTTGCGGTCTGTACTCATACTACATCTTACCTCTCTCCAGCCCCACCTGGTCGTGTCGCCACAACTTGTAGTGATTTCGGGCATTCGTTCGTGATATGGCCAGTGGTTTTCTCCACTCTATTGTAGATGCAGCACAGCGGAGACACTTGCGCATTGACCTTTTATTACGTGGCCAAAGCTCTCGGTCTGTTTCTTTAGGGTCCTTTTCATCAGCCAGTCCCACAAATTTTTTCCAGCAACTTCTGTTATGGCTACATAGAATAGCTTGTGTAGTCCCTTCTTGCGTAATAGTTTTCCATGTCATTTTTGCAATGTTTCTTTTGTTTTTTTCTTTTTTTCTCTGCTCTCAATACTGCCTCGTTCGTAACTGTCACTAGTTACTTTCGACTAGTTATCTCATTAAGCATTCGAGTTCGACACGCAATTAGTTTTCCACACTTATCAGTTCCCTCCCTCCATTTGCTCTCTTCTGTATAGGCGACCTTTGTCCGCATGTGGATAATGGGCACCATGCATCGTTAGAAGCTTTCTTGAACTCTTGTCCATCTCTTTTATTTCCTCCTCGGCCCACTTACGGATTCCAGCGCCATAACGAACTACTGCGACCGTACGCGAGTTTATTACCAAAAATAATGCTTCTGGCATCTAGCTTTGAAGCTAATAGTTTTCTCACTCGCTGTAGGTAGGTACTCTCTTTTTGTCTTTTCCTTCATGTCATTGTGTCTGATTCTATCTGCCTCAAGTATTCACAGGTATTTCTAGCTAAACTTGACAACCACAAGACTTCTGTTCTGAAAAGCTTTCCTCGTCTCATCACCATTGTAGCATATTTTGAGAGTCCAAACACCATCTTAATATCCTTGGAGAAAATCCGCGCAGATTGGACTAGGCTGACCAGTTCGGCCTCAGTTTTTGTGAATAGCTTCAGGTCGTCCATGAATGGCAAGTGGTTCAGTTTTCCCTTAACTCTTCCCAGAACATAGCACAACTTTGTTTTCACTGAAGGGGATCATTCACAGCACGAAGATCAGTGGGGACACACATTCCCTCTGGAATATATCTCTCTTGATTTTCACCTCTCAATAATGCTTGATTCCCTGTTATCAATTCCGTTCTCCAGCATTTCATGCTATTTCATATAAGGCTTCCTATATGTTCTGCTACTCCATACATTTCCATTGTTTTTATTATCCAGGAGTGCCATCATCATCATCATCATCATCATCATCATCATCATCATCATCATCATCATTATTATCATTATCATTATTATTATTATTATTATTATTATTATTATTATTATTATTATTATTATTATTATTATTATCATTATTATTATTATCATTATTATTATTTTCAAACACCGACGAACTTCGAACAAGCGTTTCATCATTTCGGGGTTTATAAAATGTATACCAGTTGAATCTTAAGGTCGATGCAATCGACTTCATCCCTTCTCCGAAACTGCTCGTCTTCAACCAAACTTTGAAATAGTTGTAGCAGTAATGGTAGAAGCGACAGCAAAGATGATAAATTCATCCAAATCATTTACATATTGTTTGAAAACTCAGGGTTCCTTGCTTGCATTCATAATGAGGGCGAGCTATTGATGTTAAATATGACATCTAGAATAACGAAAGAATAGAAATATGAAAAATGAAAGATCTCTTAAAATATAGTAACACGTACAGAAGAAAACAACAGCCCAGTTTGTTCCAAAACAATTTTACTGGTGTGAATAACTACGTGATGAAACTCGTTAATTGCTGAATGTATTAACATTGTAATATTATTGCTAAATACATATATACACGCTCCACCAAACATGTGTGTGTGTGTGTGTATGTATGTGTGTGTGTGTGTGTGTGTGTGGTGTGTGTGTGTGTGTGTGTGTGTGTGTGTGTTTTGTGCGAAAGTATTAGGAAAATTACCATGATACAGTCACAAAATTTGAACTGAAGAATGTTTTTCTTAAATTAAAAAAATTGAAGAAAAAACATTCGAGAGATATGAAATATATTATTTTTAACGGTGGACCAAGAAGTAGATACAGTTATAAATTCTAGCATGTATATTATTAATTTTTTAATTTACATTATATCTCGTGAATTTTCTGAAGTATTGTAATTTAAACATCCTACACTTCCTAAATGGAGGGAGAAAATACGAAAATTTCCGTTTTAATGTTTAGAATATCTCTCAGGCTTACAACGTTCCACTCTTTATATCCGGGGTGTTATAACTCAATACTCTACACGCTACTATATATACTTTTATCTACTTCCATCTCCTCAGTTAAAAGTAATTTTCTACATTACACATACATACACACACACGTATATATATATAAATATATATAGGCGCAGAAGTGGCTGTGTGGTAAGTAGCTTGTTTACGATCTACATGGTTCCGGGTTCAGTCCCACTGCGTGGCACCTTGGGTAAGTGTCTTCTACTATAGCCTCGGGCCGACCAATACCTTGTGAGTGGATTTGGTAGACGGAAACTGAAAGAAGCCCGTCGTATATATGTATATATATGTATGTGCGTGTATGTTTGTGTGTCTGTGTTTGTCCCCCTAGCATTGCTTGACAACCGATGCTGGTGTGTTTATGTCACCGTCACTTAGCGGTTCGGCAAAAGAGACCGATAGAATAAGTACTGGGCTTACAAAAGAATAAGTCCCGGGGTCGAGTTGCTCGACTAAAGGCGGTGCCCCAGCATGGGCGCAGTCAAAAGACTGAAACAAGTAAAAGAGTAAAAGAGTAAAAGAATGTGTGTATACGTGTGTATGTGCGTATATGTATGTATGTATGTATTTTGTATGTAAATTTGGAACGATTCCCTCCCTTAAGTAGCACACACACTTTTCCCATAGATAGCAGTTCTCAGCCAAAGGAAAAACTCACCGGATGAGAAAAGTTAATATTAGTAGATGAGTATAAATGAACGCTTAAACATTTAGGGTTAGGTTGGAATATAGTTACTGGTCTCAGTCACCAAAACTTTATAAATGGGAAATGCTTTTTCAAACCAGAACTGAAACCTGATCGAGATCTCGCTTCAAAAGGCATCTTGCACATTGCCCTAACATCCTTGAAATAATAATAGTTTATTCTAGATAAACACAAACTGATCAAACTTTACTTGCCAGCTGATCGGAAAGTTATGTCAACTATAAATTTTAGGAAAGTATTATTGACGGGTAAAGGGGCGTGACCTAATGTTTAGGGTACTCTCGATCATGGTTTCAATTCCCGGACTAGGTGCCGTGTTGTGTTTCTGAAAAAAACACTTCATCTCAAGCTGTTCCATTCACTCAGCCATAAATGGGTAACCCTGTGACGGAATAACCTTCTGATCAGAGGGAATGTTGGTCTGATCGCCTAGCCAGCAGAGTGGTGTCGAAAACTAAAACAGTGCGAAGCGCATTGTGAGCAGTGATGTATAACAACATCCAATATCACGGTCGGTACCGTGATTTAATGCCAATATTCAAATTAATTTTAGAAAAACTGTTCTTATGACGGCATATATGATGGTGTTTAAATTCAGTTTCCAATAGCATTAAGAGATGAGGAAGATTGCATCAGATTTTACAACGGAAGATGGTGAATTCATAACAAACGAATGAATTTGTTTTCTTTTTTTTTGTTATCACAGAACGGATGGACTAATAGGAAGTGAAGTACCTGTATATAAACCATTGAATTCTGGAAGTGTATTTGTCTATGTATTCAGTATTGAGTGAACTATTATGTCCGCTGTTTCACAATTACCTAGAAAGAAGTAAAGTCAAACACTGTCTTCTGCAGGATCTAAGCTGAAATAGTAAAAGTGTAATGAGAATTGGAATGGTGAAGTAGGAAACAACATTATTTTGTCCGAAAATCCAATATCGCTGACGGTATATCGACATTATGTTAGAGTCCACTTAAGAAAGTCAATATTGCTGCGACTTGAACTCAGAAATCTGAAACATTTTCATTTATGTCTCTACATTCTGTAATAAATTTCACTCGGTTAAACGAACATCTGGAGATATACAAAGGCAATAAGATTAAACAGCATTTATTTTGATACCGTATTTTCATTAAATCCCCGTATATTGTACAATATTTACTATTGTTTGATTGGAAAATTAATCTAATGTTCGTCGTTAAATTTTGTTCCCTCATCTCCTTAACATAAACGAATTTCATAGTAATTAACATTTCGAGTTCTGCAATAGCTTCCTGTAAAAACTTTCATTGAGACTTTTCTTCCTTCTTTCCACTACAACATGAGCCGAGAATATTGTCAACCAGAATTAATTGCATTTGTCGCACGTAACTTTTGAAATCACTTGTTTTTTCATTGGATTGAAATGTTATCAATTGCTATGTTAACTTTATATGTTCTATAGAAAATGTAATGCTTTAATTATACCACACAATATATTTTCTCTTACATTTCTTCTTATGTATCTCTCGATTTATCATTTACTTCTCTATTTTCAGAAAATACTTAAATCATAGTTATTAAACACAGTTTAACGAGAATGCTATCTATTCAATGTTTAATTACTCGTATAATTCGAAACAAACTTGAAAATTTTAATATATATGTATAAACTTTATTACACCTTGTAGGATTCGTGCTCAAACATAAATTATTCTTCCGCTACATAATAAAATCAAGCATTTTTTGCATTTCCTACTGCCAATCAATAACGGCATAGCTTAAACTACAAATCTGTTACTTTGTCAAAAGTAGAGAGAAAGACAAAAAATAAAGGATAACGATAATATAGAATTGAAGATTTGGTTAAAATTGATAAACAACAGTGAGCAGAAAGGATAAAAGGGATAAAGGAAGGAAAATAAAGGGTAAAATGCAGAATTGTCAAAGGTCTGATTGGAGAATTTCTTGCCAACAGGAATATTACTAGAAAAATATGAATCATACAGATGCAGCTAAGAGTGAAAGATGTAAAAGTTTCATTAACGATTAAAGCTAAAATGGAAATAAGTGTATATACCTTAACTGGAGGTGAGAAGTAAGTAAATGATGAAAATTTAAAATGGATTAATGAGAGGAATAAAGTAGTGTGGGAGATTTAGAGGCATAGAGCACGGTTTAAATAACGAAAGGAATGACCAGAATTGGAGAGAGAAGACAGAAGTAGATGATATCTCATTTCAAAACTTACAGTAACACAATGTATCTCAAATTTCTGATTCTTTTACACCACTTAAGCCTATGCCCTTCTCACTTTTCACTCTTTCATTTCAATTTCTTCATCGGGCATTTAATGAAATATTGAAATTGCTACTATTTCATCTCTCAACGCAATGCTAATTAGAATATCTAAATTTATTTCAACATTTCTAACTTAAAATTTAGAAAATCTTGCTTTGATAGAAGGAATGTGTTTGCATCGTTATTCTTCTCAAAGCGAACAAATTCTAATATTGGTTTCAAATCTTGTCACAAGGCCAGTAATTTCGAGGAAGCTGGTAAGTCGATTATATCGGTCTCAGTGCTCAACTGGAACTTATTTTATCGACCTCGAAAGCGTGGAGCTAAAAATCAACCTCGATTAATGTTTGAACGCAGAACGTGAAGACAGACGAAGTGCCACTAAACATTGTGTCCGGTGCACTAACGATTCTGCCAGCTCACCCCCTTTAAGCTTTCTAATATTAAAAAAAACATCTTATTATTTACGTGCTTTACTGGTTATAAAATATTTATTTCTTTAATAAATGACGAGAGGTCAAAAAGAGTGTATATATAATTCAATGTATTACTACTGTGATACTTTAACTTATGACGGATTCTATAGCAACCAATTACTCTGAGTTATTGAGTGGAGAATGAACGGTCAACGAAATATGCAACCTTCCCCCAAGAGATTTGCTTCTGCACCACAAATGCATAGAAAGGATGCAGTTAAGTCGTTTTCTTCTCGACAGCTAGACATTTTAATATTTAAATAGTGTGTGTAAGAGAGAGAATGCTACATGGGAGAGAGAGAGAGAGAGAGAGAGAGAATGGACCGTAAAAGAGAGCGCGAGTAAGAGTGTGAGTGTGTGTGTGTATGTATGTGTGTGTGTGTGTGTGTGTGTGTGTGTGTGTGTGTGTGTGTGTGTGTGTGTGTGTGTGTGTGTGTGTGTGTGTGTGTGTGATATGTGTTGTGCGCGTCTAGAACGTCTAAATGCAGTGAAAATCTTCGTAATTTTCGAGTACAGATATCAAAATAGTGTTTGTATGTGCCACCTGACTTTCAGATCTCTACATGTAACTGTTACATACCCAATCTTCGGTGAAAGAAAAGGTGAGCATTATGATCACACATATTTAATTTACTGTAGCACACTTTGGTGTATTATTATGGAAGAACCGAAAAGAAAGCGAACAAGTGGAAAAACAAAAAGTATTGCAATATATCTATATTCACAGCATATTTTGCAGACGAAATGTAAATGTAAATACTATAATTCATTTCTATACAAATTTATGCCGACGCGTGCGTTTGTATGTTCTTGTATGAACTTTCATGCATTCGTGTCAGTGTGAGAGTTAACTATTAAAGTACTAAAAGAAGTCGTCATAATGATGTTTTTAAAACTAGTCTTGAGTGAAAAAGTTGTATCTTTGATCTTTGCATTCCACCTTAGGCTGACATCATCGTTACATTCGTTCTCACCTCGAACATGTCGTAAACATCGGAGATGATTTCACATATTGCAAATTCTGAAAAGGAGAATTAAACAACGTTCTTAGTGGGGAATCTGGAAGATGGTATAAACTAGATGCAAGGTGAAGAAAAGAGATTTCTGAGTTGAATGTCTTTAGGTGAAAGGTGTATACAGCTTGAAAGTTCAGAGGTGCAAATGTTTATATATTAGCAGTAGAAGCGTGAGAGACAATTCACGAAACAGTCTTTCTTTGAACCATGAACTGAAGGTTGTTAATAATTGAATATTTGCCAATCAAGTAAATCGCTTTGTTTGAAATTTGTCTTCTTTGAATCTACTATGGCTTTGCTTGTAGTAAGAGCACAATCCGATATATATATGACGATCACACCAATGTGCGTAACATTTTAGCATTTTAGACGTTGTGTTTATATGTGAGCCTGAAAAACGTACTTTAAAATCAACATGTCTGTAACACGCTGTGACATCCGATCGTCATGAGGTGTCTTATTCGTCTATTTTCAGAGAACCAAACTAGTTATATTTCTCGCACGCTCTCCTATCTCTCTCTCTCACTCTCTCGCTCTCTCTCTCTTATGCTTTCTTTCATTACACACAACATGTATATTTATATATATATATATATATATATATTATTATATATATATATATATATATATATATATATATATATATATACATATATCACCGTGACCGACCAGGCTATCAAATGTTGCTACACATCGCTGGTCACAAGAAAGAGTGAGAGAAAGTGTGGCGAAAGAGTACAGCAGGGATCGCCACCACCACTCTGCCGGAGCCTCGTGGGGCTTTAGGTGTTTTCGCTCTATAAACACTCAGAACGCCCGGTCTGGAAATTGAAACCGCGATCCTACGACCGCGAGGCCTGCCCTACCAGGCCATTGCTCCTCCACATATATACATATATTATATATATATAATATATAGGTAAACAGTAAAATTAAATACAGACATGGACAAGAACATGAAACACCACAGAGACGACACAAGAACCACAGGACGGGACATTCGAAGCCTCAGTCATCAGTCAAAACCAGATCATCTTAGCATTTCGGCTGATAATCTTGAGATTGCTCCGATAGGCCAGCCCCGCCAGGGGAAATCTAAGCCAAGCGCATTAGATCCCCTAAAGTCGAATGTATACAACGAAAGGACGGAAAACGATCGAAGTACACAACAAAAATACAGAATACGTGACACAATAAGAATACAAACGTATAACGGAAAAATAAAAAATAAACAACAAAACAAAACCAGGACTAGGACAAGTCTTTCGACAGGACGATTGAGAGGGGCTGGCTTGTGAAGTTGTGCCTAAAGGCCACGGGGAGACGAACAAATCCGGTTGCTTTGAGGCTGCTGAAAACGAAAACGCTCAACAGCGGCTAGCTCACGTGAGAACAAAAGACAAGGGACAGATGAGAGAAGGTGAGAAGAAAGAGACAGATCGACTGGATGAGAGAGATACGTAGAAAACGGATACGGAAGTATAAAAGAGACAGATTAAGAGTCGTATCAAGCTTATATATATATATATATATATATACATATATATATATCATACATAAATACATACATATATATATATACACATATATACATGTATATATATATATATATATATAATATATACTAAGCAATAAGGGTTAGCAACGATGCCTTACCACATACGAATTAGAAATAGCAGTAGGGTTATAGCTATTTCTTCTACTAAAAGGGAGATCTCATAAAAACAGCATTTGGAAGGCAGCACAAACATATAGAGAATATATATATATTATATATATATGTATGTTGATTATGTATGTATGTATGTATATATTTATATATATATATATATATATATATTATATATATATATACAACTTATAAACAAGGGCAAAAGAAAATTCTAATGCCAAATATGCCGAAATAGACTTATTAGTCAATAACCATATAATTTATCACTATAAGCACGCGTCTCGAAAGCAAGCCGATAGAAATTTCTAAAAAAATTTCGTTATTATCGGATCGGTCCCAATTTCTGAGTTAATTCATTTAGAATTTTCTCGTCATCAGCGATATGATGACGAGAAAATTAATGAAGACTTAATGAGAATAATACTGTAATGAACGAAATTCCAAGATGTACATTTCTCCATTCTTCTTTATGATGAACTGATTATATACTCTGTATCGCTGATGACGAGAAAATTCTAAATGAATTAACTCAGAAATTGGGACCGATCCGATAATAACGAAATTTTTTTAAAATTTCTATCGGCTTGCTTTCGAGACGCGTGCTTATAGTGACACATTATATGGTTATTGACTAATAAGTCAATATTTCGGCATGTTAGTCATTAGAATGTTTTCTTTTACCCTTGTTTATAAGTTGTTTATGAAATTTAACCTGTAAAGGTATTTTTTAATATGCTGGCCATTGATAAAACTTTTTCGAGAATGTTTATCCTATATATATATATATATATATATATATAATATATATATATATATATATATATATATATATATATATATATATATATATATATATATATAATATATACATCCATACATGAATATACATATATATATGAATATATATATCAACTATCTTTCTTGGCAATATCTAACGTTTTCCCTGTAATTAATTTCGATAAACGCTTTGGTTATGTTTATATTGTACTGCCGACGACCAACTGTTTCGACAAAAAGAATCTTTGATTCTTCAACGGCATGACTACATATTAGCCGATCATTATACGCTGTTTATTTGCTTATTTGACTAATTCACAGTGATATTTAAAACATATTTATTAAAAGTTTTTTTGTGTGTGAGCATGTGGGTGTAAGTGTGTGTATGCATGCATGTATGCATCTGACAAATTCATAGTGAAATTTAAATCATATCCTATTAAATGTTTAATTGCGTGCTGAGTTGTGAGCGAGTGTGTGGGGATGAGTGTGTGTGGGGATGAGCGTGCATGTGGAAGGGATGAGTGTGTGAGTGCGTGTGTGTCTGGGTGTGTATGTGTGTATGTGTGCATGCATGTATACGCATACATATGCATATACAGATATAAGTACATCATAAATAAAACTGCTAAATTATACGTGTTCAAAATTTGTTTATTACAGTACTATTTTCATCAAAAATATTCTCATTAAATTCCAATTCTAACAGCATGACGGATTAGGACTTAATGAGAATAATACTGTAATGAACGAAGTTCCAAGATGTGTATTTCTACATTCTTCTTTATGAGGAACTGATTATATACTCTGTATGGTGTATAAAGAGAAATGAAGCGAACTTAGGATTTAGCTATTGAGTGAGTTTAACAGACACCTTTAAGGAATTCCGTTTATTCCCTATCATTCGATGTTATACACACACACACACACACCAACACACACACATATACATATACGCATATATATATATATATATATATATTATATATATATATATATATATATATATATACATATGTACAGTAATGACCATGTGATAAGCGGCTTGCTTCCCATCTATATGGTTCTGGGTTCAGAGTGGATTTCCTAGAAGGAAACTGACAGAAGTGTGCGTGCGTGTGTGTGTGTGTGTACGTACTTTGCGTCTGTCGTTCTCGCCCGCTCACTACCGTTTAACAATTGCTGTTGGTGTGTTTACGTCCTCGTAATAAAGCAACTCGCCAAAAGACACCAATAGAATAAGGCTAGATAGATAGATAGATAGATAGATAGAGAGAGAGAGAAAGAGAGAGAAATGCATACATACATGCATACATAATACATACATACATACATACATACATACATACATACATACATACATACATACATACACTTGTACGTACATGCATACAAATAAGACTAAAGACCGCAACGTATCATCAGATGTGAAGAGCATGCATGGGTATGTTAGTAGAAAGGTCGAAGATGATATTAAGATTGATCATCAAAGGAGTAGGAGTCTGTCATGGACCAACACCGGATTACTACCTCCCAATTTGAAAGGTATGCATTTGCAATCTGGGAACAGGAAATATCAGCCAAACACCTGATGCACAAAAGCGATAGAGACTCAGGAAAACCAGTAATATGTGACAACCAATGCAGATCTTGTGGAGTTAACACCGAAGATGCCACTCACATCATAAGCAGTTGTCTTACAATGTCATCACGGTATCATTTCCCGATGAGACACGATGCTGTAGCTAGAACACTCTATAATAAAATCCGCCGGAAGGAAAACACTGAGGACAAATAAATAAGAACCCACAGTATGATAGAAGCCATAGCCACACATAATAAAAGGAGTACTTCTGGAATGTTCCAATGAAAACCTCAATATATTATAAGCACAACAGACCTGATAAAATGGTTTGGGATAGAGAAGAGAAACTGTGTACTATTGTGGAAATTAGCTGCCCAGCAGATGTTAACATAAAGCTGAAGATCAGTGAAAAAGAGAATACCTACGCTGAACTATTGCGAAATCTGCAGTTACTCGATCCAGATTACAAGTTCAGGTTTATACCTGTAATTACAGGGGCCCCGATTCATGTAACCCACTGCCAAAATACCAATCTTGGAATATATAGGCTTCTCTAAATCAGAAAGGAGAAAGCTGATTCGAAGATTACAGCTCCAATCCATCGCTGAAACTGTAAAGATCCGTAACTCTTTTCAGAAATTAATAATCATATGAAATTAATAATCATTTAAGACATATGAGCATGTCTAGATATGCAAGTATATGCATGGGAAGATAAACATAAAACAAAACATACAACTCTGCACTTATACATACATACATACGTACATACATACATGTAAGAATACCCTGTTGTTGATTTGAGCCTTGGATCTAGGTAAGAAACCGGCTCCTTCTCTATTGACAAGAATTTTTTTTTATATAAAACTGAATAATGACATATATACATACATACATGCACTCATACATTAATATATGTGTATCCATAACAAAATGTAACTCGGAGTACAAATTTTCGAATATATATCATTACAGATTAACATATCAGTTCATCACTGACTGATGATAATCTAAAGCAATAGAAATAAAAATTTCATGCTCTGGGTTATAGCCTCCGTTAATAAACGAGATTATTCCACTTGTAATTCCTTTTTAATCTAAATTGTCTACATTGCAAAATGTGGTATGTAGCAAAATTTTTGAATATATGTGCACGTGTGTTTATGAATATATAAATTAATATATGTATGTGCGTGTGTGTGTGTATCCATGCATACATACATACACACATACATACGTACGTACATACATACGTGCATACGTACATTTATACTAATCGAGGGATACATGCATATTGATTTACAGAAACATACAACACTTATATCAAATGAAATTCTTAAGAGAAATGCAAAGGTAAATAGATACGATGAATTTCTGTAGAATATATTGGAAAATATTCAAACTATGATTTTAAGCACTTATAGAAATTTGTATAAGTTTTTTAACACATGCTGAAATTTATGTACCTTAAATACTGCGCACTGTATAATAAGTAACTATAAGTGAAATGGAAGAATATGAAATTGAAAGATTTCAAGATTTTTGAACGGCCTGCTTTGTATCGTGTAAAAGGATCCTTGCGATGAATATACAACGGAAAAGAATTATCATTACAGTTACTATCATCGTCACCAACATCATCATCTTCGTCATCGTCACCATCATCATAGTCATCGTCATCATCACCATCATCATTTTTGTTGCAATAAAGTGCTGACGTTCTTAATGGTGAAGTTTATGATACTGATTTACGCACGCATTATAAAGATATAATTTACTTCGTGATATTTATGCCCCTACAAATTACCCCTGTCGGCATTTACGTAATATACAGACACATACACTATAAAAATGAAGCCATTTCGATGCAATTACAAACGAAATGCGATGAAACATTGCTATTTATGAAGACTTAGGTCTTTCTATGCCTCCATGAATACTCTCCACGTATTGTTTCTTTCAATCGCCTCGAACTTCCGTCTTTTTCCTCTATCTATCTCTGTACATCTTCCTGCCTCTCATTTTGCGTGTGTATACATACATACATACATACATACATACATACATACATACATACATACATACATACATACATGCATACATACATACATTCGTACATATACATACATACATGCATACATACATACATACATACATACATACATACATACATACATACATACATACATCATACATACATACATACATACATACATACATACATACATGCATGCATACATACATACATACATACATACATACATACAGACAGACATACATGCATACATACATACATGCATGCATGCATGCATACATACATACATACATACATACATACATACATACATACATACATACATACATACATACATACATACATACATACGTACATACATACGTACATACATACTCACATAGAGCTAATAAAGCTTTTGAGATTTCTAAGATTTATTCTAGTTCAGAACTTAGCATTCTTTAGACGTTTGCTGTTGACAACATTCTTTGCAGGAATCAAACGAACATTGAAGCATTTCTTCAAAGCGAAGTCAACTTTCAATTCAGAACATTCTTCTAAAGAATGGATGTGTGCGATAATAGTTTTCTTAAGATCATTAATTGAAAGCATTTTTCTTTTTCTTTTTTTTTTTTGTTTGATAATACCTCAAGTTAGAAGGAACATTTTCGATTTATTTCTAATTATAAAAATATGCTTTACGTATTGCATTCAGAAGCAATTGATGCATTCTTAAATATTCCATGATGATGCTTAATTGATTTATAAGATTATAATATTCAAGCTGAAAATTATTTGGATATTGGATCCACTCTCACACATATGTGTGTTGCGTGTGGATATATACAGGTATGTATATGTAAGCTTATGCATGTTTGTGCGTTTTTACGCATGTGTGTTTAAGATTCCAGAATTTAAATGAAATGCAATTTGTTATTCTTCCTTAATATCTTTCTTGTGTAATTGAAAACGAAATTATGTTCCATTTTATCCAAGTGAAAATTATTTAGCAAAGTAACTGAAGGTTAATATATCAGACTTTAATCAGCAAATAACGTATAACGCCAACAGAAACAATAACAAACAAAAAACACTGTAAATACAATTACACCAAAAATATCAAGTATCCTTCATTTAATGAAGATTTTCATATAAATGAAGATGAAAGAACGTAAAATTCGACGGGTTGGTGGGTAACTGTCAACTATCAGATGATGAGTATATCTCAAGTATATCTGTGTTATCATCCATCACTGATAGACATAAATTCATTAAATATAGTATATTCTTTCTTTAGATGTATGACTTATGATATTTCAGACGTTTTGCATAATGTTTTTTAAGCTTTTTCCATTCGATTTAATTATGTTTTGCTTTATTGTAATAGTTCTTCAATTCTAATGTTCAATGTTCAGTGCACTTGAGCAGTAGATATTATTAGATAAACAATGGTTATGGCTCATAATAGCCATGAATTGACTGCAGACAGCAATGTCTAAAGAACATTATTTACATTATTTTCATTCGACGGATATTTGTCCTCATCATGTTTGTTGTTAACACAAAGTTTCGGCTGATATACCCTTCCGCCTTCTTCAGGTATCTTGGGGAAATTTCGAACCTGGGTTCTCATTCCTAAGGTATTTTGCGATGTTGTTATTATTATTACTATTATTATTATTATTATCATTATTATTATTATTATTATTATTATTATTATTATTATTATTATTATTATTATTATTATTATCATCATTATTATTTCACATGGGCCGCATATCTTTTGTATCTTTTATAACCCGAACAATAATAATAATAATAATAATAATAATAATAATAATAATAATAATAATAATAAATGCCCTGATGCAGTACCAGGCAGTGGCTCTCATGCCTTCTGATCTTAACTGATTGGAAGTGTTATCATGTACATTGTTTTGTCTTGGTATAAAAGATGGGCTACAGCAAATATTCTGCTCAATACTACAGATTTGCTTGTCAGTTGTTTGACCGTAACCAGTTGAGCATGTCCTTTAGTGGCTGACGATATGTGCATCTCTGATCACGAGCAGAAGTAGTGGGGGAGCATCATAGCCATGTGTTGAGAAGGATTCTTTGGGGTTTGAATAATTCACCTCTGGAAACATGGGTGTTTCGTTCAACGTCCTTAAATAACCCTTATTCAAGGACCTTTTGAGCGGGATGGGTTACTCGATCTGAAGAAAATTCTAACTGGGCTCCACCTGCAAGGTCATGTGCTGTTTATCTTGATATGAGATCACCATGTCGCGCACATATGGTTGTGATGCATGTGCCTGGTGTACCCTTATCAGACGGGTAGTCATGATGGGTATACTGGGCTTCGTATATTTTACCCCAGTGTCACTTTGATGGCATGCTCTGCTCGCTCACTCAATAATAATAATAATAATAATAATAATAATAATAATAATAATAATTATAATGATAATAATAATAATAATGATAATAACATCGAAAAATAATTTAGGAATGAAAACCCAGGTACGAAATTTTCCCAAGACACATGAAGAAAGATTGAGAGTGTATCAGCCGAAATGTGTTAACAACAAACAAGATGAGGACAAATATCCGTCGAATGTAAATAATGTAAATAATGTAAATAATTTACATAATTCCTCATCTCTTAATTATAGAACTGAATGTTCAAAGAACTTGACACCGACCTAGTGGTGCGAAATACATTGCAGCCGGTAATATTACGTACAAGAATATGAATGAGGTGATGAGCTAGTGGAATCATTAGCACGCCGAGCAGAATGCTTCGTCCGTCTTTACGTTCTGAATTCAAAACGGCCGCGGTTGAATTTGTTTTCATCCTTCCGGGATCGAAATAAGTAACTGCTGAGCACCGATGTAATCGGCTTCACCCCTCTCCACAGAATTGCTGGCCATATGCCAAAATTTGAAATCAATATCATGTACATGAATAATTGGCGCAGGAGTGGCTGTGTGGTAAGTAGCTTGCTTACCAACCACATGGTTCCGGGTTCAGTCCCACGGCGTAGCACCTTGGGCAAGTGTCTTCTACTATAGCCTCGGGCCGACCAAAGCCTTGTGAGTGAATTTGATAGATGGAAAATGAAAGAAGCCCGTTGTATATATGTATATATTTATATATGCGTGTGTGTGTTTGTGTGTCTGTGTTTGTCCCCCTAGCATTGCTTGACAACCGATGCTGGCGTATTTACGTCCCCGTTACTTATCGGTTCGGCAAAAGTGACCGATAGAATAAGTACTGGGCTTACAAAAGAATAAGTCCCGGGGTCGAGTTGCTCGATTAAAGGCGGTGCTCCAGCATGGCCGCAGTCAAATGACCGAAACAAGTAAAAGAGTAAAAGAGTATGTGTATAGGTGAACCCATAACAGTAAATAATGCTATGCTCCTGGAGAATGTTTCGATGAGTAGCCCGCAACCAAATAGGTATAGTGCACTCAAACGCCAGATAATTTTCGACATTGGTTCCTGTCATATAGTATAGTAAACCACTTTAGTAAATCAAACGATATTATGATTAACTTTTTTTTCCGATGGCCGCATCCTGCACCCCAGTAAGAACTTCTGCCTTATTTCGATGATCTAGAAAAAACAGATCATAAATTTGCTCTTCATAAGAAAATAATACCCAATAAGAATTATTTTAAATGTAAAATTCCTTCATAATTGCGTAATACAAACATTCGATTTTAAGTATTTATCTAGGAAAATAGGCTCCAAATTTCATAATTGTACAAGAGAGTCGTGTTTTTCCCCTGTCACGTTAGCCAAAGTTTCTATTAGTTTTTCAGACACCATTTCTATAGATTAGAAATTTCTGAATTCAATAGTTGAAAGTAGATTAGAATTTTAAATCCTTCTTTGGCTCAACTATTACACAGAAATTAATGTTTGCGGGTCGTAACACATACTAATTGCTGCCTTAACCAAGATTCTTTAAATATAGCACTCCAGCAACCGTTTTTATTTTCAAATCGTTGATTATCACCTTTGCAGATTTAGGTTCGAAACTTTTCAGTTACTTTTAGGATGGCGAGAGATAGTTACTTAAATTTGCAAAATCTAATGCTGGAATTTTTACAACAATTAGATTAATGATTAATCTTCCGAGAGTATGTCTATCGTCTTGCTTAGATATAAACATTATATAATTCGTGAGATTTAACACGAGGAAAGATACAAGTTTGTCTCCCTGAAGTACGACACTAGATATACACATTTCATTACTGTTACCAGATGCAATGCAGATAGTATTATTGCACATGTTTTCTTGTGTCAGTATATAAAGGTATACTAGCATCTACGAAAGAATATTATAGCGAAAGTTCTGTATTATTTCTATTTAGTGTGAAAACAAATGAAAATATAAGATTTATTTTTTCATTCTTTTTGTTTTTGTAAATAGCCATCGATTGAACATATTTTTGCACTGCTGTACTCTTGATTTTCTGTCAAAATTCTGTATCCTTCCTTTGAGATGACACTCTATAGAATGTTTCTGTTCTTACGTCTGACATTTTAAGGAATCTCGTCTGGTCTGGGAGATTTCTATAAATTTTGCTTTAGATCATTTTCATCAGTTAGTTCGGTAAATATGTAAATTTTACTAGTAAGATATTTTATCAGTTCTAAGTTTTTGGAAACTTTTCAAACGTTTAATAAGGTTTAAAACAAAAGTAAATATATTCACAATATATTTCCAGATCCCACGTAGTTTCTAGATCCATGGTTCCGCATGATTTCATTGGCTAATTCTTTAAAAATTCTACTCTTAGCAGTTATATGTATAATGGCTTTGAGGCTGGAGTTTTAATTCCGGTCTTTTTATCGAAGAGGAACCCGTTCCGATTTATTTCAGTTCCTGTCGGATCTATATCGGATAAACACTAAATTTGCTTTGAACGTTATTGTGCGAGTATTTTATATACGGTGTGTTGTGTACATTCCAAGAATACTTTATATCTCGATTGAAAAGTACGATTTTCATCTACTTTACAAACAAACCAGTATCTTGTTACACTTTCGAGTCATCCAAACCAGCAAGTTTTACTTTCAGTACCAGTTTGTCTCCTAAGCGTTCACGAATAGGTACAAGTAGTTATTGCATTCTCAAATCGGATGCAATATGGTTTCTGTGTTTTAACTTGAATGACAATCAATTTTTAACGTCGATGCGTAAGGCAATATTACAACTTGATGTTCTTTTGGGGGGGGGCATGGAGCACGAGTCTACATCGTTCTGATCAGAAACATAGAGTTCAGCACAACTAGAGAGTTTGAAATAATGTTTTCTGCAATAAAATCTGTCTGCATTTTGACATGTTTATGAGAGGATTTAAACAATTTGTAATTATTGAAAACCAGAAAGCGGTTTAGTTAATAATGCCGGCTGGAAGAATATCTTTTCGAGGTGCATTATTAATAGGCTTCTGTAATAGTAATGCAAGCAATACTTATATTTGTATTATTAATTTCATTTGATGACATATGGTGTAAAACAATGGCCAAGCACCTATTGCTCGGTTGACATGATGGCAGTACAATACAGTGTCGGCTATTTGCGAAGCTATGCAAGGTGTTACTTATATGTGTAGTAATAATAAAAATAATATCCCATCCCGCCGCCTCCCGAAGCAGATTGTACATAGCTATGTGTAACATACAAAGCGGGATATCGTTACGATTATATTACGATGCTCTGCTCCTATTCTAAATATATATTTAGTTCACTTTCTATTCTCGTCACTGCCAATTCAAAAACAATCCAATAGCAATTTCACATACTTGGATTAAAGATAATGATATGAATCTTTTAGAGAGACCGATGTTGGAGCCTCATAATCTTGGCTGATAGGTAACCTGTCAAGATGATTGACATATATTTCCTTGGCGAGAGCCTCGTCAATGTTGGCCTACATGCACATTACGTCATTCTTTATCTCTCTCTTGGAGATAATCATTTTGCCATCTCAAAGCATTTTCACTGATGACCGATTCATCATTTTGTGATATTAATTGCCGCAACAATTAAACACATGATGTGCATGGGGGTGGGATTATTACGTGGAGCTCCCCAAATACATGAGGATATGATTGAATTTCATAAAATTGTGATAATATAAATCTTGTAAAAATGTATAAAACTCGTGAAATTATACAAAATGTGTGAAACTTTTTAAACACGAGAAAATATAAGGTTAAAATATTTATAATACTAGTCTTAGAATACGACGGTCAGTTTCCTTACGTGTTAAGTACTAAGTGACATTTATTTAAATCCAGCATAACAAATTTTGATCTTAATGAAAAACTATAATATTAACTGTCTGTTTAACTGCCTTCCGGCAGTTGACAGAGTGATTAAGATAAGGTTGTGGCAACAGGTAATGGAAAGCACACTTGGACCCATTTGGACTTAAATATAAAATGTATTCCGGTCGTAGCCCAAACCTCGTCTTTGTTTTTCAGAGCGTTACCTCGGGTCTCACTCTTCATTATGTTCTTAAGATTTAGAGATGGATGAGTATGACATTTGAATGTTGTCTTCATTGATCTCAGGCCTCTACCGCCTTCATTTCTTCTCAAGTAAAGCCTCTCAACATCCCTGTTTCTGTGGAAGTTTCCAGTTGCTGCCAGGATTTTTGCGGGTTTTGATATCAAAGGAGTGGATTTCCTCTACAGACTAATCAAGAATTCCAAATGTTGGTATCAGCACTGGTACTGCAAATACATTGTGGGATATTGTTTTGTTGTAAGAGGAGAGTTCCGACTGCCATATTTTCCTAAGTCTGGTGTAATATTATTGGGTCACTCTGTCTTTATTTACAGTGCCTTCATATGTTACACTTTCATCTATGCCTAGGTGCTTGTAACATTCTTTGTGTGGAATAGGGGAGATAGAGAGACTGTTGATGCACATGTTTTAGGTAGGAGAGACTGACTTTCCTCGTTCTATAATCAAATCTGAACATATCTTTTGGCCAAATTCCATGCCTATATCAGCTGAAAATGTTATTAATTCCAGTTGTTGCTTTTTGTCTTCTTTTTTTAGGTGTATTCCACTGCGCGGGGACATAGAAATAATTGGACTGAATACACGATCGTGCGGTTAAACCATTGGGAGTGAAGGACTCCTAGCCTTTGTTAGGGCATCCTTCTAGGAGAAGGTAACTCAGGTAACTGAGATAGCTCCGACATAAAACTTGCGGCTCAGTGGTTAACACTTTTAGCATAAATCTTCATAACGTCTTCTGAGAAATTATGAGTTGCATTGATATTTCTGGCAGTTAAAGATTCTAGCATGTAACCATTTGTTTTCAGCAGTAGGAACGATAATGGATTCAGTTCCAAAATGAAAAGAGTTACAGAAGAACTATCTCCCTGGAATATTCCCTTTGTAATGCCTATGTATGTATGTATGTATATATGTATGTATGCATGTATGTATGTATGTATGTATGTATGTATGTATGTATTTATGTATGTATGTATGTATGTATGTATTTATGTATGTATGTATGTATGCATGTATGTAAGTATGTATGTATATGTGCAGATTTGTATGTTTTGCTTTATGTATGTAATTTTATGCCTATAGTTGCACATCTAAACATGTTCATATATATTTAAATGTTCAACTTCTCGAAAGTTTTACAGAATTTTACAGCTCTAGTGAGGAATTGGATTTCTAGTCTTCGAATTAGCTTTCGTACGTATGTATGTATGTATGTATGTATGTATGTATGTATGTATGTATGTATGTATGTATGTATGTATGTATGTGCGTACGTATGTATGTATGTACGTATGTATGTATGTATGTATGTATGCATGTATGTGTGTGATACGTGTGTACTAGTGTTTATGCGTATGCCAGTACGCATAAAGAAGACACATAAGGTTATATATTCACATGAGTAAAGATATGTATGTGCTTCTGTGCGTATCAGTAATGCGTGAGGGAATATGTACTTGTTTATGTGTCTTCTTTTCAATAGGAATCCTAATTAAAACTGACGCAAGCGGGATTTGATCTCTTAAGATAAAATAACTGTATTGTATTGGAAATAGCGAAATATTATGTCCAACGATCGACCAATTCTATCAACCATGACCTTAACATGCTCTAATTATTGTAATACTTTTAATGATATGTAATAAAGTAAATGTGGTAGACAGCTATGTTGTGTTTGGAGAATGTTCAATAATTTCATGTGTCAGACGGATGTTTATATATGATTCCAGACTAAATATTTCCCATTATTTCCATAGAGATTGCTAGGTAAGTAGTTGATGCTCTATAAGACCACCGCAATTCAGAAAAATTACTAAACGTAACAATGTCATTTCTCTGACGATATCATTTAACTTGTAATAATTATGTTAGAAACATTGTTGAATGCATTTAACAGACATGTCTCCTAGAATATTATCCAAGTTTATTTTCGATTACTTTTTTTTAAATTCTGAAGTAAGAAATTCTTTGATACACAGACATATATACCTATCTATCTATTTATCTATAGATAGATAGATATATAGATAGATACATACATACATACATACATAGACAGAGGATAGATAAATGGATGGATTGAAGGATTGATAGATAGATAGATAGATAGATAGATAGATAGATAGATAGATAGATAGATAGATAGATAGATAGATAGATAGATGGATGGATGATAGATAGATAGATAGATAGATAGATAGATAGATAGATAGATAGATAGATAGATAGATAGATAGATGATAGATAGATAGATAGATAGATAGATAGATAGATAGATAGATAGATAGATAGATAGATAGATAGATAGATAGATAGATAGATATGTTTCTTTATTAGCCACACAGGGCTGCACACAGACTGGACAAATTACAAGGGAGAGCTTTTCTTTGGGGGATAAAAAAGGGGTTTGGGTTTTCGATCAAAAGGGATCTGGATGGATGGATGGATAGATAGATAGATATGTAGGTAGATAGATAGATACACAGAAAGATAGACAGACAGACACACAGACAGACGGACGGACGGACGGACAGAGAGACAGACAGACAGATAGATATGTTTCTTTATTAGCCACACAGGGCTGCACACAGACGGAACAAATTACAAGGTAGAGCTTTTCTTTTGGGAGATAAAAAAGGGGTTTTGGTTTTCGATCAAAAGGGATCCTAAAATCGCAAATAAAAGGGAGGGGGGATAAAAATAAAAGGAAAAAGAAAAAATCGATCAATAGGGATCGTTATCACAGAAATGTCAATATAAAGTGTAAAGGGGAGAACAGGTGAGGTTTACCGGTGGAAAGAAAAGCCTACGGAAAAGACCACGGTAACCTCGGTCAATGAAGTCACATGTTATATTTTTTTACAAATAAGCAACTCTCTGTATTAATTTTTACGGTTCATAGGATCATAGTCAAGGTGGCTTCGTCATTCATACGTGCCATCCTTGCTACATTCACCCATCATTTTTCTCTCCTTGTTTTTTCTGTGTCCCTTTCTGTAGAAGAGCGTAGGCTCAAAACGTAAAAGACTTTTTCTATTCCTGAGCGTTATACTAATACATGTTTGTTTTGTACACCACCTGTCTTCGTCTATTGTTTTTGTCGTAAACTCTCCCTATATATATATACATATATATATATATATATATATATATATTATATATATATATATATATACATATGTATACGTGTGTGCGTGTGTATGCGTGTATGCGTGTGTACGTGTGCGGGTGTGTGTGTGCATCATATTCAAAAGGCAAAGTTTTTACACGAGTAGATTTTATACTGAAATGGTAAAAAAGAAAATGCTAAGAGAACTCTGTCATTGGAAAAAGAAAGATTGAATTTGCATTTTTAACGAAGCACCTACGGGTTTTGGTCGCATTTAGAAGACGATCTAGTCGTGCAGAAAAAAAATTAAATAAATTAACTTAGTCTTTTAAAATATTAGTTCTGAAATTCGGCCACCTCGCTGCAACAGCAGTCACACAAATGGAGTTAAACGCCAATATATATGTACATACATGCATATATATATTATATATATATATATATATATATATATATATATATATATACATAAATGCCTCACACTAGGAGGGACAAAGTCATTACTACCAAAAATTATACTAATCATACCCAAATGCAGTTTTTCAAAGCAAGACATTTAAAAATTATGTTCTGTATCACCGTGATTTCACATACAACTTGCGTCTAATGATCGTCAGCAGAACTGATTCTGAATACATCATAAATAAACCAACCTTATGTAGCGAAGACGAACAGACAACTGTTCACTCCGGCCAAGCACATGGAATGTTTATAAATCATATATCCGGTAAATGGCGGGCTTTTTACGAACTGCATGTCGGGTAATGAAAAGTATTTCGGAATAAGTTTAACAATTAAGGATAATCTCTTAATAAGGGATCTTAACAAGAAATTATCGGGTAGCTAGCGTGAAAACCTCATAAAAGAAAAGAATCCGAAAATAATTTTTTTCTTTTGAACAAATTAATTATATCTATATTTGCATTTGGGTATGATTAGTATAATTTTTGGTAGTAATGACTTTGTCCCTCCTAGTGTGAGGCATTTATGTGTAATAATGCCCTTTATACAATATAGATATAATTAATTTGTTCAAAAGAAAAAAATTATTTTCGGATTCTTTTCTTTTATGAGGTTTTCACGCTAGCTACCCGATAATTTCTTGTTAAGATCCCTTATTAAGAGATTATCCTTAATTGTTAAACTTATTCCGAATACTTTTCATTACCCGACATGCAGTTCGTAAAAAGCCCGCCATTTACCGGATATATGATTTATAAACATTCCATGTGCTTGGCCGGAGTGAACAGTTGTCTGTTCGTCTTCGCTACATAAGGTTGGTTTATTTATGATGTATTCAGAATCAGTTCTGCTGACGATCATTAGACGCAAGTTGTATGTGAAATCACGGTGATACAGAACATAATTCATTTTTAAATGTCTTGCTTTGAAAAACTGCATTTGGGTATGATTAGTATAATTTTTGGTAGTAATGACTTTGTCCCTCCTAGTGTGAGGCATTTATGTGTAATAATGCCCTTTATACAATATAGATATAATTAATTGTTCAAAAGAAAAAAATTATTTTCGGATTCTTTTCTTTTATGAGGTTTTCACGCTAGCTACCCGATAATTTCTTGTTAAGATCCCTTATTAAGAGATTATCCTTAATTGTTAAACTTATTCCGAAATACTTTTCATTACCCGACATGCAGTTCGTAAAAAGCCCGCCATTTACCGGATATATGATTTATAAACATTCCATGTGCTTGGCTGGAGTGAACAGTTGTCTGTTCGTCTTCGCTACATAAGGTTGGTTTATTTATGATGTATTCAGAATCAGTTCTGCTGACGATCATTAGACGCAAGTTGTATGTGAAATCACGGTGATACAGAACATAATTCATTTTTAAATGTCTTGCTTTGAAAAACTGCATTTGGGTATGATTAGTATAATTTTTGGTAGTAATGACTTTGTCCCTCCTAGTGTGAGGCATTTATGTGTAATAATGCCCTTTATACAATATAGATATAATTAATTTGTTCAAAAGAAAAAAATTATTTTCGGATTCTTTTCTTTTATGAGGTTTTCACGCTAGCTACCCGATAATTTCTTGTTAAGATCCCTTATTAAGAGATTATCCTTAATTGTTAAACTTATTCCGAAATACTTTTCATTACCCGACATGCAGTTCGTAAAAAGCCCGCCATTACCGGATATATGATTTATAAACATTCCATGTGCTTGGCCGGAGTGAACAGTTGTCTGTTCGTCTTCGCTACATAAGGTTGGTTTATTATGATGTATTCAGAATCAGTTCTGCTGACGATCATTAGACGCAAGTTGTATGTGAAATCACGGTGATACAGAACATAATTCATTTTTAAATGTCTTGCTTTGAAAAACTGCATTTGGGTATGATTAGTATAATTTTTGGTAGTAATGACTTTGTCCCTCCTAGTGTGAGGCATTTATGTGTAATAATGCCCTTTATACAATATAGATATAATTAATTTGTTCAAAAGAAAAAAATTATTTTCGGATTCTTTTCTTTTATGAGGTTTTCACGCTAGCTACCCGATAATTTCTTGTTAAGATCCCTTATTAAGAGATTATCCTTAATTGTTAAACTTATTCCGAAATACTTTTCATTACCCGACATGCAGTTCGTAAAAAGCCCGCCATTTACCGGATATATGATTTATAAACATTCCATGTGCTTGGCCGGAGTGAACAGTTGTCTGTTCGTCTTCGCTACATAAGGTTGGTTTATTTATGATGTATTCAGAATCAGTTCTGCTGACGATCATTAGACGCAAGTTGTATGTGAAATCACGGTGATACAGAACATAATTCATTTTTAAATGTCTTGCTTTGAAAAACTGCATTTGGGTATGATTAGTATAATTTTTGGTAGTAATGACTTTGTCCCTCCTAGTGTGAGGCATTTATGTGTAATAATGCCCTTATACAATATAGATATAATTAATTTGTTCAAAAGAAAAAAATTATTTTCGGATTCTTTTCTTTTATGAGGTTTTCACGCTAGCTACCCGATAATTTCTTGTTAAGATCCCTTATTAAGAGATTATCCTTAATTGTTAAACTTATTCCGAAATACTTTTCATTACCCGACATGCAGTTCGTAAAAAGCCCGCCATTTACCGGATATATGATTTATAAACATTCCATGTGCTTGGCCGGAGTGAACAGTTGTCTGTTCGTCTTCGCTACATAAGGTTGGTTTATTTATGATGTATTCAGAATCAGTTCTGCTGACGATCATTAGACGCAAGTTGTATGTGAAATCACGGTGATACAGAACATAATTCATTTTTAAATGTCTTGCTTTGAAAAACTGCATTTGGGTATGATTAGTATAATTTTTGGTAGTAATGACTTTGTCCCTCCTAGTGTGAGGCATTTATGTGTAATAATGCCCTTTATACAATATAGATATAATTAATTTGTTCAAAAGAAAAAAATTATTTTCGGATTCTTTTCTTTTATGAGGTTTTCACGCTAGCTACCCGATAATTTCTTGTTAAGATCCCTTATTAAGAGATTATCCTTAATTGTTAAACTTATTCCGAAATACTTTTCATTACCCGACATGCAGTTCGTAAAAAGCCCGCCATTTACCGGATATATGATTTATAAACATTCCATGTGCTTGGCCGGAGTGAACAGTTGTCTGTTCGTCTTCGCTACATAAGGTTGGTTTATTTATGATGTATTCAGAATCAGTTCTGCTGACGATCATTAGACGCAAGTTGTATGTGAAATCACGGTGATACAGAACATAATTCATTTTTAAATGTCTTGCTTTGAAAAACTGCATTTGGGTATGATTAGTATAATTTTTGGTAGTAATGACTTTGTCCCTCCTAGTGTGAGGCATTTATGTGTAATAATGCCCTTTATACAATATAGATATAATTAATTTGTTCAAAAGAAAAAAATTATTTTCGGATTCTTTTCTTTTATGAGGTTTTCACGCTAGCTACCCGATAATTTCTTGTTAAGATCCCTTATTAAGAGATTATCCTTAATTGTTAAACTTATTCCGAAATACTTTTCATTACCCGACATGCAGTTCGTAAAAAGCCCGCCATTTACCGGATATATGATTTATAAACATTCCATGTGCTTGGCCGGAGTGAACAGTTGTCTGTTCGTCTTCGCTACATAAGGTTGGTTTATTTATGATGTATTCAGAATCAGTTCTGCTGACGATCATTAGACGCAAGTTGTATGTGAAATCACGGTGATACAGAACATAATTCATTTTTAAATGTCTTGCTTTGAAAAACTGCATTTGGGTATGATTAGTATAATTTTTGGTAGTAATGACTTTGTCCCTCCTAGTGTGAGGCATTTATGTGTAATAATGCCCTTTATACAATATAGATATAATTAATTTGTTCAAAAGAAAAAAATTATTTTCGGATTCTTTTCTTTTATGAGGTTTTCACGCTAGCTACCCGATAATTTCTTGTTAAGATCCCTTATTAAGAGATTATCCTTAATTGTTAAACTTATTCCGAAATACTTTTCATTACCCGACATGCAGTTCGTAAAAAGCCCGCCATTTACCGGATATATGATTTATAAACATTCCATGTGCTTGGCCGGAGTGAACAGTTGTCTGTTCGTCTTCGCTACATAAGGTTGGTTATTTATGATGTATTCAGAATCAGTTCTGCTGACGATCATTAGACGCAAGTTGTATGTGAAATCACGGTGATACAGAACATAATTCATTTTTAAATGTCTTGCTTTGAAAAACTGCATTTGGGTATGATTAGTATAATTTTTGGTAGTAATGACTTTGTCCCTCCTAGTGTGAGGCATTTATGTGTAATAATGCCCTTTATACAATATAGATATAATTAATTTGTTCAAAAGAAAAAAATTATTTTCGGATTCTTTTCTTTTATGAGGTTTTCACGCTAGCTACCCGATAATTTCTTGTAAGATCCCTTATTAAGAGATTATCCTTAATTGTTAAACTTATTCCGAATACTTTTCATTACCCGACATGCAGTTCGTAAAAAGCCCGCCATTTACCGGATATATGATTTATAAACATTCCATGTGCTTGGCCGGAGTGAACAGTTGTCTGTTCGTCTTCGCTACATAAGGTTGGTTTATTTATGATGTATTCAGAATCAGTTCTGCTGACGATCATTAGACGCAAGTTGTATGTGAAATCACGGTGATACAGAACATAATTCATTTTTAAATGTCTTGCTTTGAAAAACTGCATTTGGGTATGATTAGTATAATTTTTGGTAGTAATGACTTTGTCCCTCCTAGTGTGAGGCATTTATGTGTAATAATGCCCTTTATACAATATAGATATAATTAATTTGTTCAAAAAAAAAATTATTTTCGGATTCTTTTCTTTTATGAGGTTTTCACGCTAGCTACCCGATAATTTCTTGTTAAGATCCCTTATTAAGAGATTATCCTTAATTGTTAAACTTATTCCGAAATACTTTTCATTACCCGACATGCAGTTCGTAAAAAGCCCGCCATTTACCGGATATATGATTTATAAACATTCCATGTGCTTGGCTGGAGTGAACAGTTGTCTGTTCGTCTTCGCTACATAAGGTTGGTTTATTTATGATGTATTCAGAATCAGTTCTGCTGACGATCATTAGACGCAAGTTGTATGTGAAATCACGGTGATACAGAACATAATTCATTTTTAAATGTCTTGCTTTGAAAAACTGCATTTGGGTATGATTAGTATAATTTTTGGTAGTAATGACTTTGTCCCTCCTAGTGTGAGGCATTTATGTGTAATAATGCCCTTTATACAATATAGATATAATTAATTTGTTCAAAAGAAAAAAAATTATTTTCGGATTCTTTTCTTTTATGAGGTTTTCACGCTAGCTACCCGATAATTTCTTGTTAAGATCCCTTATTAAGAGATTATCCTTAATTGTTAAACTTATTCCGAAATACTTTTCATTACCCGACATGCAGTTCGTAAAAAGCCCGCCATTTACCGGATATATGATTTATAAACATTCCATGTGCTTGGCCGGAGTGAACAGTTGTCTGTTCGTCTTCGCTACATAAGGTTGGTTTATTTATGATGTATTCAGAATCAGTTCTGCTGACGATCATTAGACGCAAGTTGTATGTGAAATCACGGTGATACAGAACATAATTCATTTTTAAATGTCTTGCTTTGAAAAACTGCATTTGGGTATGATTAGTATAATTTTTGGTAGTAATGACTTTGTCCCTCCTAGTGTGAGGCATTTATGTGTAATAATGCCCTTTATACAATATAGATATAATTAATTTGTTCAAAAGAAAAAAATTATTTTCGGATTCTTTTCTTTTATGAGGTTTTCACGCTAGCTACCCGATAATTTCTTGTTAAGATCCCTTATTAAGAGATTATCCTTAATTGTTAAACTTATTCCGAAATACTTTTCATTACCCGACATGCAGTTCGTAAAAAGCCCGCCATTTACCGGATATATGATTTATAAACATTCCATGTGCTTGGCCGGAGTGAACAGTTGTCTGTTCGTCTTCGCTACATAAGGTTGGTTTATTTATGATGTATTCAGAATCAGTTCTGCTGACGATCATTAGACGCAAGTTGTATGTGAAATCACGGTGATACAGAACATAATTCATTTTTAAATGTCTTGCTTTGAAAAACTGCATTTGGGTATGATTAGTATAATTTTTGGTAGTAATGACTTTGTCCCTCCTAGTGTGAGGCATTTATGTGTAATAATGCCCTTTATACAATATAGATATAATTAATTTGTTCAAAAGAAAAAAATTATTTTCGGATTCTTTTCTTTTATGAGGTTTTCACGCTAGCTACCCGATAATTTCTTGTTAAGATCCCTTATTAAGAGATTATCCTTAATTGTTAAACTTATTCCGAAATACTTTTCATTACCCGACATGCAGTTCGTAAAAAGCCCGCCATTTACCGGATATATGATTTATAAACATTCCATGTGCTTGGCCGGAGTGAACAGTTGTCTGTTCGTCTTCGCTACATAAGGTTGGTTTATTTATGATGTATTCAGAATCAGTTCTGCTGACGATCATTAGACGCAAGTTGTATGTGAAATCACGGTGATACAGAACATAATTCATTTTTAAATGTCTTGCTTTGAAAAACTGCATTTGGGTATGATTAGTATAATTTTTGGTAGTAATGACTTTGTCCCTCCTAGTGTGAGGCATTTATGTGTAATAATGCCCTTTATACAATATAGATATAATTAATTTGTTCAAAAGAAAAAAATTATTTTCGGATTCTTTTCTTTTATGAGGTTTTCACGCTAGCTACCCGATAATTTCTTGTTAAGATCCCTTATTAAGAGATTATCCTTAATTGTTAAACTTATTCCGAAATACTTTTCATTACCCGACATGCAGTTCGTAAAAAGCCCGCCATTTACCGGATATATGATTTATAAACATTCCATGTGCTTGGCCGGAGTGAACAGTTGTCTGTTCGTCTTCGCTACATAAGGTTGGTTTATTTATGATGTATTCAGAATCAGTTCTGCTGACGATCATTAGACGCAAGTTGTATGTGAAATCACGGTGATACAGAACATAATTCATTTTTAAATGTCTTGCTTTGAAAAACTGCATTTGGGTATGATTAGTATAATTTTTGGTAGTAATGACTTTGTCCCTCCTAGTGTGAGGCATTTATGTGTAATAATGCCCTTTATACAATATAGATATAATTAATTTGTTCAAAAGAAAAAAATTATTTTCGGATTCTTTTCTTTTATGAGGTTTTCACGCTAGCTACCCGATAATTTCTTGTTAAGATCCCTTATTAAGAGATTATCCTTAATTGTTAAACTTATATATATATATATATATATATAATAGAAAGAGAGAGAGAGAGAGAGAGAGAGAGAGAGAGAGAGAGATACATATATATATAACGGGAAGCTTTATGAAAATAAACAAAAGACGAAGGCAGGTGGAATACAAACAAACAATTGTATTAGTATGGCGCCCAGGAATATAAATAAAACAAGTTTTTTACGTTTCGAGCCTACGCTCTTCAACAGAAAGATACACAGGAAAGAAACACGGAGAGAAACAAGGAGAGAGAAAAACATTCTTCTGTTGATTCGTTGCTGTTGAATTACATTATTACTAAATTAATGGTGAGGAAATGAGTAAAGTTGGGTTATTCTTGCCTGCAAATCTTTCTGTATGTTCAGAAAGTCACGACGGGAGGAGATTTATCAGAGTTAGAACATATGTGCTTTGGTAAATGGTACGCAACAACGTGAAATCATATATATATATATATATATATATATGATAAGTCACTCAACGGAACTTTATTAGTTATGTCTCGCAATCTCAAAATAAAATCTACGTCAGAAGAACCGGGAATACAAACACAGCTAAGAGAAAAGTAGCACTGGAAAAAAATGAGGATTGAAACGTAACTATGAAAATTGAAATCGAGGCAAAATTTAAGAACACTTGTGACAAAATCCACGTTGAATTCAACAAAAAAGTACAGTGTTAGTTCCTGGAAAACATTTCAAAACTATTCTGTTGTATCTGGGGAGAGTCATTTTCTTTTTGTGCCTTATAATGTAACACACTCACCGGTAAAATTTCCACTTATTTCTTATTTTTGTTTTCCTAAAATTTACGTTGCGTCATGCAACCTTTTCAATAGTCTTTACTCTCCCCAGACACAACAGAATATGCTTCAACACACGAACTCATATAAAGAATCTTGCAAACCAAATCCAAAAATGAAATATTTCAAAACTATAGAAAGAGAAATGCGAAACAGAAGAAATAGAATCTATTCAATGCGCGGAAGAAAACATACGCTGACGAGATTTTAAATTATGAAACCGTAGTCAAAAAGGAACACGCTTCTGACAACATTTTCCTGAAGAAAAAAACAAAAGCACAGTCATACACCGAAACAGTTTTGTAGACAAGAAGAAATCTAAACTTGTTCTTTGTCGAGAATATGATAAAAGGCAAACCCTAAACTTCATTAAACTTCATTAAAATAGAAACATGGATAATTTACAAAGAAAGCAAAGAAATAAATGAGTAAATTAAAAATATCACCTCTGAAGTTCGACATTACGACCTCCCCTCCCCAGACAATTCTAGGCTGATGACTAATTAAAGCAGACATGAGTTTAAATAGTATCTTTGTGTAAATTACTTACTAAAGAATATAATAAATATCATTATCAACTGACTCCCAGATAAAATATATGACACAAAGTCTCACTTCAAAGCACCACTGATTTTTTTTCTATTCAAATTCAATGTATATTTTGAAAATATCCTCGCACATTCTAGGCGCCAAGAAGCAATCTGTTTGTTTATTTAGTATACAAGATTCATTAAATAACGATTTTTTTTTCAACTACTTCACAGAAAGATTCGAAACAAAGAAATTTCTGTTACCAGTCTGTCTTTCCTTCAACTCCACCCCTCCGAACACACACTCATACACCCACATGTACCTGTGCATATGTATATGTGTGTATGCGTGTGTGAGTGTGTATGTGCGTGCGGGCGTGTACATAGACACACATTTTCCATCAGACTTTGATATTGCACATTCAGTACTTACGATGACCTTCATTGTAACTTTTACAGTTATATAATTACAACGGCTATATATGGTAGCAAATAATCTAAAATTGGAAACTGTTGTATTTTTGTTGTTGTTAATTAGGTGAATTATAAATTAAGAGCAGGAGACGAAGAAACTTTGAAAGAAATTAATATCTTATTTTTCGCATACAAGAGGATGGGGGTCATGCTTTAAATAATTTCTTGTATACTTTAGATAGTAAGAGGTTAATGATTTTCTTACCATCGATAATGAGAAGATATTTTTAGCACAATTAGTAATCTTATTCATATATGCATACACAGACACACACACACACACACACACACACACACACACACATGCATGCATCTATCTGTCTATCTATCTATATATTTATATATATATTTATAGGCGT